>NC_045448.1:2146436-2254312 GCF_002776525.5 Piliocolobus tephrosceles | reverse complement strand
TCATAGAACATCAAGTAGATTCACCCAAGGAAGATGACCTCAAGACATTTAATAATCAAACTCCCAAAGGTGAACAGTAAAGAAAGAATTCTAAAAGCAGCAAGAGAAAAGAAACAAATAACATACAATGGAGCTCCAATACATGTAGCAGCAGACTTTTCAGTGGACACCTTAAAGGCCAGAAGAGAGTGGTATGACAGATCTAAACGGCAGGAGAAAAAAAACTGTTACCTCAAGGTAGTATATTTGGTGAAAATGTACTTCAACATGAAAGCAAAATAAAGACTTTGCCAGACAAACAAAAGCTGAAGGATTTTATCAACACCAGACCTTTCCTACAAGAAACACTAAAGGGAGTACTTCAATCAGAAAGAAAAGGACATTAATGCACAATTAAGAAAACAATCATCTAAAGGTACAAAACTCACTGGTAATAATAAGTACACAGAAAAACACAGAATATTATAACACTGTAACTGTGATATGTAAATTACTCTTACTTAAGTAGAAAAACTAAATGATGAACAAGTCAAAAATATCAACTACATCAACTTTTTAAGATGTAGGTAGTACAATAAGAGAAATAGTAACAACAACCTGCTAAAAAGAGGGGGGAGATTAAGGCATAGAGTCTTTATCAGTTTCTTATTACTTATTTATTTGTTTATGCAAACAGTGCTATGTTGTTATCAGCTTAAAATAATGGGTTATAGGATAGTAAGTGCAAGCCTCATGGTATCCTCAAACCAAAACAAACAAACAAACAAAAAATGCAAAAGATAAACAAAAGATAAAAAGCAAGAAAGTAAATTATGTCATCAGAGAAAATCACCTTTACTAAAAAGAAGACAGGAAGGAAAGGAAGAGAAGACCACAAAACAACCAGAAAACAAATAACAAAATCGTAGGAGTAAGTCCTTCTTTATCAATAATAATATTGAATGTAAATGGACTAAACTCTCCAGTGAAAATCATAATGGATTGAAACAAAGGACCATTAACCTGTTGCCTACAAGAAACACACTTCACCTATAAAGACACACATAGAATGAAAGTAAAAGGATATAAAAAGATATTCCATAACAATGGAAACCAAAAAACAGCAGGAGTAGTTATACATACATGAGACAAAATAGAGTAGATTTCAAGAGAAAAACTATGAGAAGAAACAAAGAAGGTCACTATGTAATGATAAAGGGGTGAATTCAGCAAGACGATAAAACAATTTTAAATATATATGCACCCAACAGTGGAGTAGCCAGATATATAAGCCAATATTGTTGGGGCTCAAGAAAGAGATACACTCCAATACAATAATAGCTTGAGACTTCAACACTCCACTTTCAGCATTGAACAGATCTTTCAGACAGAAAATCAGCAAAGGAATATCAGACTTAATCTGCACTATAGACCAAATGGATCTAATGAGACCACTATAGACCAAATGGATCGAAAAAACATCAGACTTCCGCACTGCAGATGAAATGGACCTAGATGTTACAGAGCATTTTATCCAATGGCCACAGGATGCGCATTCTTTTCTTCAGTGCATGAATCATTCTCAAGGATACAGCATATGTTAGGTAACAAAATTAGTCTTAAAACACTCAAAAAGATTGAAATAATATCAAGCATCCTCTCTGACCACAATGGAATAAAACTAGAATTAAACAACCAGAGGAATTTTAGGAACTATGAAAATTCATAGAGGCATAGTTTCTTTCATGATATGATTATCACACATTGCATGCCTATATCAAAATATAGACCACTATGTACCCACAAAGTGTTTTTTAAGTTAAAAAACTTACCTTGAAAACCTTTAGAAATATTTATTGGCTATTTTTGCCAAAGCAGCTAGTCAAGTATTTTGTTTTTTATTTGAATTATTTGTCTTGTTCTTGTTGATTTTTCTTATTGATTTTTTTGAAATTCTTTTTATGTTCTGGATAGAACTTTTCTGTCAAGACATAAATCATATGTATGTATGTGTATGTACATATTTACAATGTGATGATCAGAAGCTCTTCTATTCCAATTAACCAATTTTTCTTTTATAATTAGCATTTGTAAATTTGTCTATTTTTCTTTATTTCAGTTTTTTGTATTAAATTATCTATTTTGTATATATGTGTGTACTATATATATGTGTAAAATATGCACACATACATACACATATACATACACACACACACACAAAATCCAGCTTTACCCAAGATATTGTCTTAGTTAAGTTGCCATCACATGGTGTCATATGCTGGGTGGCTTACAAGCAACAGCAGTTTCTTTCTTACAGTTCTGGAGGCTGAGAAGTCCATGATCAAAGAACCAGCAGACTCAGTGTCTGGTGAGGGTCCTCCTCCAGGTTGCAGGCTCTCCTCTTCTCCCTGCATCCTCACAGGGTGAAAGGGGAAAGGGGTTTCCCTGGGGACTCTTTAATAAGAGCACTAAATCCATTCATGAGGACTCTGCCTTCATGACCTAAATACACTGCAGAGGCTCCATTTCCTAAAGCTGTAACCCTGGGGGTTTGATTTTTCAGCATATACATTTTGTGGGGACAAAAACATTAGTCCATAGCAGATACAATTTATATCATGCAATGTATTCATTTAAAACATGCAATTTAATTTATTTCTTTCAAATACACAGAGTTGTGCAACCATCACCACAGTTAATTTTAAGTCAATCCTCCCTCCCCTCAGTGTCGCCAGCCTTAGTCTACCACTGATGCTTTTTTGTGTGTGACTGTCTTCTTTGATTTTATGTGATGTTTAAAATACATCTACTAAACAATATTCCATGTGGAATCAAGTGCATATATGACGTTTTATCTATCTATGAAACAATGTATTGACACTTGAATTGTTTCTATTTATTTGTTTTTACAAACACAGTTTATATGGACATTCATGTACAGACTTTTGTGTAAAAATGTGTTTTCATTTCTCTTAGGTATGTCCCAAGGAGTTCAATAGCAGGGTCATGTGGTATCTCTGTGTTTAACCTTCTGTAGAACGGCGAAGTTGTTTACAAGGTGGCTGCACCTTTCTACATTCCTTCCAATAACGGGTGAGGGTTCTGATTTCTCTGTATTTTTGTCAACCTTTGTTATCATATTTTCGATAATAGCCATCCTAGTGGATGTGAAGCTGTATTTCATTACGGTTTTGATTTGCACTTCCCTGCTGACTAATGATGTTGAGCATGTTTTCTTGTATTTCTTGGCTATTTGTATATCTTATCTGGGGAATGTTTATTCATATGTATTTTCCCATTCTTAATTGTGTTATTTTATTTCTATTACTTTTTATACAATTGACCCTTGAACAACACAGTTTAAACTGTATGGGTTCACTTACACGTGAATTTTCTTCTACCTCTGCAACCCCTGAGACGGCAAGACCAACCCGTCCCCTCACTCCTCCTCCTCAGCCGACTCAGCATGAAGATGAGGGAGATAAACGCCTTTATGAAGATCCAATTCCATTTGATAAATAATATTCTCTCTGAATAAATTCAACTTAATAAATAATAAATCATATTCTCTCTTAGGAATTTCTAAACATTTTCTTTTCTCTAGCTTACTTTATTGTGAAAATACAGTATATAATGTATAACATATAAAATATGTGTTAATTGACTCTATCAGTAAGGCTGTCAGTCAACAGTAGGATATTAATAGTTAAGTTTTTGGGGAGTCAAAGGTTTTATGCAGATTTTTGACTGTGTAGGGGCATTGTTAAAGGGTTAATTATGTCAGGCCCTAAGATAGGGTTTCCTAATATTTTCTTTCATTCTGTGGTTGTCTCTTATTTTCTTAATGGATTCTTCAAAGCACCCAAGTTTTTAATATTGAAGAAGTCTGTTTCATCATTTTCTTTCTTTCTTTGTGTTTTTAGTGTCATATCTAAGAAACTGTAGTCTATTTCAGGATTACAAAGAAAGGCACTGGTTTTCTTCCAAGAGTTTTATACTTTTAGCTCTTACAGTCAGGGCTTTGATACACTTTTAGTTAACTTTTTATACATAGTTTGAGGTGAATATCCAATTATTCCAGCATCAGTGGTTGAGAAGACTGTTCCCTCCCCTATTTAATTGTTGTGGCACTGTTGTCAAAAATGAATTGACAATTAATGTGAAGATTTACTTATGGGTGCTGAGTTGGATTCTATTAATCTGTGTGTCTCTCCTTACACCAGTGCTAACTGCCAGTGCCATGCTTTTCTGATTACTGCAGCTGTGTAGGAAGCTTTGACATTGGGAAGCTGAGTCCTTCAGCTCTGTTCTTCTGTTTTAAGATGGTTTTGACTCTTCTGGATCCCTTGAATTCCATATTAATTTTGTCAGTTTCTGCAAAAATAATAGCTGGAATCATGACGAATATTGTGTTGAATCTTTAGATCAATTTGGGAAATATCATCTCAATAATATTAAATCTTTATATCTTAGTTCAACTGATATATTTTTATTTATTTAAGTCTTGTTAAATTTTTTTCAACAATATTTTATGGTTTTCAGAGTAAAGCTTTACATTTATTTTGTTAAATTAATTTCGATTTGATTAATTTCATTTTGTCAAATTGTTTTATTCATGTTGATGCTTTTGCAAATGGAATGGTTTTTTATTTAATTTTTGGGCTTTTCATTACTAGGGCAAAAAATACGATTGATTTTGGATGTTGATGTTCACAAAATTCTTTATTAGCTCTAACAGTTTTCAGAAGTTTCCTCAGGATTTTACATACATAAGATGATGTTGTCTACAAATAAAGGTAGTTTTACTCCTTTCTTTCCAATCTAGATGCTTTCTATTTCTCTATCCTGCCTAACTGCCCTGGCCAGAACCTCCAGCACCATGGTAAATGGAGCGGCTGAAAGCAGAAATCCCTGAGTGTTCCTGATGTTAGGGGAAAATGTTTAATTTTTTCACAGCAGAATCTGATGTGTGCTGTGGGGTTTTCATGGCTGCCCCCTTCACCAAGTTACGTTTTCTTCTACTCTTAGTTTTACAGGCTTTTTAAAGTTATTATTAAGGGGTAGTAGATTTTGTTATTTGTTTTATTCTTCATCTATTGAGATAATCACATATTTTTGTTATTTATTCTATTAACATGATGAATTACATCATTAGATTTTCACATGGTTAAAACAATATTTTATTCCTGGGATAAATCCCACTTGCCCATTGCATATAATCCTTTTTTTATGTTTCTAGATTTAGTTTTCTATTATTCTGTTGATGATTTTTGCATCTATAGTGTAGATAGGATTTGTTTTTATTCTATAATTGATGCAAAGGGAGACTTCCAGAAGTTCAGCACATTTCCAAGCTCATGCAGGTAGAAAATGAAGGAGCAAGATTCAAGCCTGAGATTAGTTGCAATGACGACTTTCAGTTTAGGTGACATATTTAGCAACTAAAACTAGGAATTCCATATTAGAAGAAGAATGCTGTTTATTATTGTGACCTCATGAGGATTTAGTACTCCCCCAAGGAAAGACCATTTTCTCAACTGCCTTCTTTAAAAAAAAAAAAAAAAAAAAAAGTCAGATTGTTTTAAAAAAAAGTTCTAAATGCTAAAAATATCAATCAAGCCTTCTGCCTAGCTCTGCATAGGTAAAAATGACAAAGCTATATAAGAAAATAAATTAAATAATTATCTGTACCATAATAAAGAGGAATCTACCACATAGTCTTATAGAGAATTCTTTTTGGAGTTTTTCAGGTTTAATTTCAGATTCCCAGTGGACAATTAACAATTTGAGATGTGCAAGTTACATAGGCATGTCACTCAGGACCGATAGATGTTTAAGTCTTGCAAATAAAATAAATGTTTCTACATTTTAAAAAGGTCACTTTGATTTCATGAATTATCATATATCTGTTACCTTTGGGTTTACAAATAGTGCCAATGTACAGCATGGTGACTGTAGTTAGTAATACTGTATTATGTATTGAAATTTGCTAAGAAAGTAGATTTTATGTGTTTCTTACTCCACACACAGACACACCCACAAAACGGTAACTATGTGAGGTGATAAACACGTTGGCTAGCTTGATTGTGTAATCATTTCACAATGTATACATATAGCAACACCCCACTTGTATGTCTTCAATATATGTGATTTTTAATTTGTCATTTATGACTTAATAAAGCTGGGGGAAAAACAGTGCCATGGAGCCACATATCAAAATATCTTTCTTATCCATTGAGTATCAAGCTAGTATGTGAAGAGTGGATGGAATACGTTCTAGCATTACTGATATTTCACTTTAATTAAAACTTCTCGATAAAACTTCTGTTTGGCATTATTTCAGTTAGCCAAGCCACTTTTCTATTTCTCTTAAATTCCCTCAGCATCTGGTACAATGCTGGGTATATGTTAATCTGATTAAAATTAAAGAATGAATATAAAATTACTCTATAACTTCTAAAATACCATACAAATATGAGATGTCAATAATTAAGAATATAGTGATAAGAATGCAGTAAATATGTATTAAATTTAATGGCATTATAATTCTAGATTATCTTATAATCAAAGTCATGTTAGTACACACAATATAATATAAAACTGGGTTCTTAATCATCTTTTGAAGATCATGATGAAGTCTAAACAAGACACTTAAATGTCTGTTGATCTAGAAATACCAGGTAACAGGTAAAAGCACAAGTAGAATGTATTTTTATGTATTTATGTATGTATGTATGTATTTATTTATTTATTTATTGAGGCAAGGTTTACCTGTGTTACCCAAGCTGCAGTGTGATTATGGCTTAGAGCACCTTGACCTCACTTGATCAACAAGTAATGTTCCCACCTTAGCCTCCTCAGTAGCTAGAACTCTAGACACATGCCACCATGCCTGGCTAATTTTTTTGGTTTTTATTTTTTTTCGAAATGGGGTCCCACTACATTGCCCAGGCTGGTCTCAAACTCCTGCGCTCCAGCAATCCTCCCACTTTGGTCTCCCAAATTTCTGTGATTACAAGCCATGAGCCACTGCATGTAGCCATAATTGATATAGAATATTAGGGACAGTGAAGACTCATATTGTCAGTGAGACTTTTTATGTACTTGTTCTAAGGAGAAACACTGATGCTCTATGAACCCTATTCAGAACAAGTTTGAAATGAAGTGTGAAGTTAACAAAAAACACTACTCAGGTTGAGTGTAGAGAGTAATACAAGCACCTCATAGACTTAAGGACATTAAAGTTCAAGTTGCTCAGAGAAACAAAGTAAGTGGTGGTGATTGAACCACTTGAAATGTTCCTTCCTTTGTGCAAACAATGGTGGATTGCCAGTTTCCCTGATTTGCTAATATACAGTTGCTAAGTCTACTATTTCTTTTGGAAAAGAAGATGGTGCACCTTCTGTGGCAAATAAAAAGTTATTTTATTAGTTTGATGTTTTTACTGCAAGCAAATACCCCAACACAAAGCAACTTAAACAGTATTTTCACAAATCCAGAGGTAGGATGGTTATGTCAATGTTCCAACCATATCATTAGATCCTGGGTTTCCGCACGTCTACTTGGCCTTCCTCAGGCACTGGCCTCCCACTGAGTTTACCTGTCTTCTTTATTGGAAACACCCATCAGGCCATCTGATTGGCCAGGATTGTGTCAGATGCTCAAGCCTGAACCCATCACTAGGAAGGGGACTGAGAACTCTCCTGAGTGGCTTAACTGGAGGAGGCAGAGACATACTTAGCGACATCAGGGCTCTGCTCACAGGAAAGAAGGGGAAGGATGTCGGGCAGACGTCTGCAGTAATGTTACGGTTCTCTACTTTAATGAATGTCTTTTTCTTTTCTCCCAAACACTAAATACTGATGTAATATTTTCAATGTGTTTTCTTCTTACCTGGAAGTTTAACTTTGATTTAGGATTTTTCTGACCCTTGGAGATAAGGATGACAGAAGCCTTGGGGAGAATAATGGCGGCACCATAACGAACTGGAGCTTTGTAATCAGAGTAATTTCATCTCTGGATTCGATTCTCAGTTAACGTGTGTGACTGCTATCTAAACTCCTCTTTCCACACGTCCCCCCTGGGGCCTTTTCTGATTGCAGCAGTTGTTTTTCGTATTATGCCTGCATTAAACATGAAATTTCAGCTGCCGGAATTGAGCTTGCCTTTTTCTGACAAGATTGCAAACAGCTTAGCTGCAGCCATTAGGATCAACATAAACAGTCTCCTGAAATGGGTAAATGAGTTCATGTGCGCAGGGCAGAAACCTCTTCAAATGCGGAGGCCACTACAAGAGGAGAAGTTAGTAGAGTGCCATCACTGTATACAAGAAAGGATGCAAGAAGTATGCCTGGGTCTTGTTCAGAGAGACTGGAACATGTCCATCCAAACACCAGTCATATCCTTGGGCTGACATTATTCCCCACCCCCTTCTCAAGGGTTAGGACTGGCTTAGATGGAGCAATGAGGATGGGAAATAGTTTTGGTGACCCCATCAGTGAGGTCTTCTTGATCCTCTCTCAAATCTGTCTCAATACGACGTCACAGCTGCAAAGACTCAAATTTGACTTCCAAACACTTGAAAAGTAATACACCTTAAGTAGTGAATTGGCAGAAAAAATAACATTGACTAACATGAAAGACTTCATTCAGATCCTCTTTGGAAAACCCTGTCTTGTTCCAGTCTGTGTGATGGCTACTCCAATCCCACTCTTGTGGCAAGCAGTTAAAACCTATAAGGACCTAGCCCACCACCTGCTGTTTGCTGAAAGCTCACCGTCTCCTCACTCTCTCCCCACTTGCCCCTGCAATTCTCCAGTCAGGGTTTCTCAACATGAGTGCTGCTGACGTGTGTCACCAGAGAATTCTTCATTGTCAGGGGCTGTCTTCATTGTAGAAGGGTAATGAGCTTCTAGGGCCTTTACCCACTACACACAAATAATATTGCCAAATTCTCTGAAATTGCCAAATTCTCAGAATTCTCTGGTGACACGTGTCAGCAGCACTCATGTTGAGAAACCCAGACTGGAGAATTACAGGGGCAAGTGGGGAGAGAGTGAGGAGATGGCGAACACTCAGCAAACAGCAGGTGGTGGGCTAGGTCCTTATAGGCTTTAATTGCTTGCCAGCGGAGTGAGATTGGAGTAGCTGCCACATAGATGGGTACAAGATAGGGGTTTCCAAAGAGAATCTGAGGACAAATCACCCCAATTAAGAACCACAGCTGTAAGTAATCTGTGCCTTCTTTGGGTCTCTGGATCTATCCTTTTCTGTAACCTATCCCATTTATTTTTCCATCTCCCACATCCTCCAAGCAAAACAAACAAAAATAAATAATCAGAACACATCCTATTTAGAAGGTCATCAATTAAAGGTTATTTTTCTCCTTTTCCATGTAGAGTCAAATGGAAATCAAGACAAGAATTCCAGCGTGTATACCAGGGGAGCAGTATGTTTGGATTTCCAAAACAAGGGGCCAGAAGAAGAATATCAGGTGTAAAGCAGGAGATAAGGAGTCCAGAAAATTAGAAAAGTGGAAGCAGAGAGCAAGATGGAATGAAACAGAAGATTCAGGTCTAAGATCTGAAGCAACAAATGAATTGTGCCAGCTGCTGATTCTTTGTGAATGCTCCCCACAAGCAGTAGGGGTGCTGGGTCATTCTGGAGGGGACTAGGGTAGGACAGAAAGCAGAGAAGACCGAGAATAAAGGTTACGTGGGCAAGGCTACAGGAGAAGCAGCAGGAGGAAGAACAGATGGGCTGGACTAAAAAGGAATTGGGTAAACCACATTGGACACCACCCTAAGGCAATGTTTCAGGTGTGGTCAAAAACATACAAAAAAGTACACTAATAATTTTTTATACTTTGTCAATGTGTTACACTTAGGAAGTGTAACATTAAAAAAAAAAACCTTTTACTAATTTAATTTTAGAGAAAGAAACTTATAGGAGGAGGAAAATGTCTAGCTTCAGTTGGAAACAGCAAAGAACTTAAAAAGATTAAAAATAAAATCAAATAAAGAATATCACAAGTCAATAAATGGCTTACAGCAACAACAGAGAAAGAGGAGTATGAGGAGTATGGTTCTGAGGGAAACGGTGGTCACCAGCTGGCTTGGTGTGTCGGTGGCCTAGAGGACAAGGGAGGCGTTGGCTGAGCACCTGTGCTATATCAGGTTCTTGCTCAGCACATTGCATTGGATAGCTCACTTAACACCCACAAAAGCCCCAGGAAAGATTATCTGCCCCATGTTACAGACGAGGAAACTGACGACTCCTACTTGACCAAGGGGATGCAATATCAAGCAGCAGAACCAAGACGCAAATCTTCATCCCATTCTTCAAAGGAGCACTCTTATCCTTAACCACACCTTTTCCTTTCAGGAGGTTTTGTTGTTTACAAATATACCTGTATTTATTTTTCTGTATTTGTTTATTTATTCTGAGACAGGGTCTCACTCTGTTGTCCAGGCCCCAACTTCCAGGGCTCAAGTGATCCTCCCACCTCAGCCTCCTGAGTAGCTGGGACTGCCAGCATGCACGGCCACACCAACTAATTTTTGTATTTTTAGTAGAGTTGGGGTTTCCCCATATTACCCAGGCTGGCCTCGAACTCCTGGCCTCAAGTGATGCTCTCAGCTTGGCCTCCCCAAAATGCTGGGATTACAGATGTGAGCCACTGCACTCGGCCTCTCTGTATTTATCTATTGCATAAAACTCTTCTCTTTTGGGATGACAGAGAAGAAGTATTGATTAATCATACTATTTTGAACTTCAGTTTAATATACTTCTGTAAAAAGTAGACAACTCCTAAGTACACAATTCAAGAAATAATATCCAAGTTGTTATACGCACTAAACTACCACCCAGGTCAAGAAATAGAACATTATTAGTACACCAAAATCTCCCATATTGTCTTATTTCCCTTCTCCTAGAAAGTACCCACTATTCTAACTTCTAAAATCATAGATGATATTTCTTTTAAAAAATTTTAAGTATATATAGAATGATATAGTATCAATTATTTTCTTTTGGTTTGGCTTCATTTGCTAAAAATTTTGTTTGTAAGATTTATCCATGATCCTACATATATTCACCAGACAGTCCTCTGTTGTGTCAGTATGCCACAATTTATGTGTCTGCTCGATTTTGGAAGGACATTTCATAAAATGAGTTGGGGCTTAATACATTTAGTCCTCCTATGAGCATTCTATGTTTTTCCTTTTATAAATCTACTTCCCCATTTCTGTTGGGAAGTAAAATTGCTGAATATGTACATGCACAGTTTAAAGTAGAGACTGCTAATTTTCAAAGAGTTTTCAAACTACACCAATGTAATGGTAGTTTATTTTATTTGTTGTACAGTTTTTTATCATGTAATATTCCATGGATATATTAGGTTGGTGCAAAAGCAATTGTGTTTTGGCCATTAACTAGTATCTATGAATTCTACTTTTCATGTTTTTTGTGCCCATGTACAATCATTTTATACACACACACGCACATACACAAATTTAATAGATCACACCAACAGTACTCTAGAATAGCTGTACAACTCTGTGTATGAGAGTGTTCAATTGTCCCTTACAAACTTTCTTGGAGACAATTTATTTTCAATTCATTGTTGCAGATCCTCAACAATTGTCTTAGATGCAGCCTACTGTTGTGGTTACCATGACAGACTTTGGGCCTAGAGTACTTGAGTTGAATTCAAGTTTTGCCACTTACCATAGGATCCAGCAATCTCATGATGGAGTTTATATCCCCAAAAAATGAAACCAGTATGCAAACAAATACTGAATACCAAATACTGAATATTATAGTATTGCAGCACTATTCACAATTGTCAAGATATGGAATCAACTGACGTGCCCGTGAATGGATGAGTGAATAAAGAAAATGTAGCATAGAAGAGAATGAAATCCTGTCCTTCGCAGCAGCATGATGAGCCTGGAGGACATTATGTAGAGTGAAATAAGCCAGGACCAGAAAGATAAACACTGTATGTTCTCACTCATATGTGGAATCACTTAGTTTTTTAGCACTTCCCTCTGTTTCTCCATATGAAAAATGGAAATGATGACAACAAAAATACCTCATAGAATTACTAAATCAACAAATGAATTAATACCTGTAAGACATTTAGAATACTACTTGGCATATTGTAAATTACATGTTAAATATGAAGTTAAATGTTCTATTTTTCTGATATGTGTCTCTATATAAATATAGTGGACATTATAAAGATGCATAATAAATGCTTACTTAATATGATTATACTGCTTTCTTAATTTATCAGGTTCAGTCATTATCTACAAAATGTATTTTATAATAAAGATGTAGCAGTTTTACATCCCCCATATCTCTGCCAGCATGGTTATGTCATAATCTTTGTTTAAATTAATAAATATTAATTACATCATGTATTTGTTTTTCTAGGGATATTTGCTGTAGCAAAGTACCACAAACTGCATGGCTTCAAGCAACAGAAACGTATTAACTCATAATTCTGGGGGCTACAGTTCCAAAATCAAGTCATCAGCAGGGCCATGCTCTGTCTGAGATTTCTTACACACTGCTTGATTATTGGCAATCCTTGGCATTTCTTGGCTTGCAGCTATGTAACTCCAATCACTGCGTTCTTCATCACATGGTGTTCTCTCTGTGTCTCTCTTTCCACTCGTTCTGTAAAGACACTCATCACATTGGATTAGGGCCCATCCTCATGACCTTATCTTCACATGATTACAGCTCTAAAGACCCTGTTTCCAAATACGGTCATACTCTGATGTATTTTTAAGGTTAGGATTTTAACATATCTTTTGTGAGAACATAATTCAACTCATGACACGGTATTATGTAAATACTGTTCATGGCAATAGCAGTAGAAATCTTTGCCTATATCACTCTACATATTTTTAAAAATCGTTTTTCCAGTGATCCATCAGATATGCAGTACTTTTAATCACTTTACTCCAAATAATCCATTGTAGCAAATAATCGGTCACTTCATGTCCTGAATACTTCCTTTCCAGAGCTTTGTATTCTTTTTCAATTTTTACTTTTTTTGTGTCTAGACCTACCATATAGCTGTCATGCAGAAACTTAGTTCACAATTCTTTTGTGTTAGAGTTAATGTTTCCTGTTTTCTATATCTTACTGTTTCATAACTTACTTTCACCTTCCATTGAAACATATTCTTCCTTGTATTACTAAGAAACAAGACATGATGGTCAAATTTTCTGAATCCTTAAATTTTTGAAAATTCTTTTATTATTCTATTTCCATAGTCATTGTATAGCTTAGCTAGGTATAAAATTGCAAAAAATTTTTCTTCAAAATTTGAAGGTAAGGCTTTTTTTATTATCTAGCATAATATATCTTCCTTAAAAAGGCCAATGTCTTTCTAATTCTTGATCTCTTGGATGGAATTGAATGCTTTCCTCTCTGTCTTTATGGTAGTCTTAAAAGTTAATCCTCTTATACTGTTCCCATTCATAGACATAGGTATTTAATATATATGTAATTGACTTTCTATATTCCTAATTTTAATGTTTTTTCGTATCTTCTGATTGTTCTATTTTCATAACATACTGCTCTTATTTTATAGATACAATGTATTTTCTTAGTATTATAAACTTTATAACCTTAAAAATTTTCTTTCCCTTAATGCATTATCTCTGTCCTCTTCATACCCATTCATTGCACTTGTCTTAACTGCATTTTGTGTGTGTGTGTGTTGAAAACTGATTGCAAGTGTAAAGAGATATCTGACTGTTTAATTTGCACATAGTGTAGTGACAAGCTGATTAGGAGCTCTGAATGTGTGGGTAAGACTTATTCATTGCTTAGCATCATTGCAGATTGATCAGCCTGCAAGGCAAGCATTTACTTTTAGGACTCTGAATGTACTTGGGTAAAATCGGGACTATTTAGTTTCTCCAGAGAAAATTATCTAATCTCTTGTTTGGATATTATGCCTAGGGGTATATGTTCTAGGAGCTGAATTGTTAATTCTTTTAGGGGCTGTCTTTAAAATCATATTTAAAAGACCACCATTTTCTCAGCCCCACATTTTACTTTCTTTTACTATAAAATAAACCTACATTCAATTTTCTAGCTGTGTGCATGGGGATTACATGGAGGCTGATTAGTATTATTCTGAATACACACAGTCAGGAAAATGTGGCATCTCCATTCACAGATGTGCAGTTGGTGCACCTGTTTCCATCTCTACACATCATCTCCTCACTTCACTGATACCGATACCAACAATTTCTGAGATTTTTCACATGATTTGCTTGGCAAATCAGTTTTCTCCTCTTTGATATCAGCCTATACAGATATTTTATTTGTAGCTTCATCCTCCCTGCTTAAAAAATGTGACTTCTCCATCCACATTTTGTATCATTTTGGTTGCTATAGATTTAAGTTTTTTTTTTTAATTCCCCACTATTATAGAAAGAAAATATGTAAATATATGTAGTCAATCTGTCATCATTGACCAGAAGACAATTTAGGGTTTTAATCTTGATGTTCCTCAAGAATTTTCTGTAAATGATTTAACACAACTGGAATGTGTTTTAGTGAATGGTGTGAGAGAAGGACTTACGTATTGTTCAATAACTCCAATTTTACCAGCTGCAATTATTGAATAACACTTTACTTTTCCAAAGATATGTGAGGCTTCTCTTAAGTTCTTAAAATGTATGTTGAGTTCTGTTACAGAGCTTTCTCTGTTTCCTTTTTAATAGCATTGTTTTCTTTGATATTAAAATTATACTTATTCATTTTAGAAAATTTGCAAAATATATAAAACTACAACATGAATATACAAACTACCATCTCCCCTCTGCACTGTTTATTTCTTCAGGTATTATAAAGCATATGTGCATAATTTAAGCTTAAAATAGGAGCTTGTTTATGTTATTAGGCAACCTTCAGTCACTTAACATTATATAGTGAACAGTTTCTTATTGCATTAACTTTTTGTAGTATGATTTGTAATTGCTTAACAGTATTTAATAGTATAGATATATCATAATTTATTTCTTTATATAGTTTGCCAGCACTGGATATTATGCAAATTTTAAGCTGTCTATTTCCAGTTCTAAACCCATTCCTCCTCTTAGTTTGTGGTTCTTGGATACTTGTGAAATAACTTTTTTCCCTCTCTGCTCACTAGGAAAGAAAAACAATATATTGTTGGGTTTTTCTTTCTAAGATCTAAAATCTTTCTAACTAACTGACCAGTATATTCTATGTCAGAGAAATACTGATTTGATGTTGGAGCTGTATACAATTTCTACCAGCATCTTTTAAGCAGCTGTTACTATGGGTCCCCTTGCTATTTGTAGAACCTGAGCCGCAATCTCTGGCCTTTGGAATGGCTGTTTTCTCCACCAGCACACTGACCCTCCAGACACCCTCACCGTGGAGTCCCACCATCCCCTACCCCATCTTTGCTCACACATCACCATCCAGATGAAGTCTACCCCAGACACTCTAACCTCTGGCTCAGTACTCTTACTCTCCTTCTGCCCTGCTTGACTTGTCTTTTTTCATAGCAGTCATCATATTCAAATGTATTACATAACTTGTTTATTATACCTATTTATACTTATTGCCTCTCCATACCAGAAGGGGACCTTCATGAGGACAAGTATCTTTATTTCAATCACTGATACCTCTGAGCACCTACAACAGTTCTTGACACAGGACAGATGCTCAACAAATCTGTTTTGAATGAAGAACATACATTCTATTCTTATTCTAAAATACACTTTATTTGTATTCTTTTATTCAGTCAGCACCAACTGGGCACCTGGAGCCAGGCCCTACACAGGGGATGAACTGACGTGAGTGGCTGACCCTCACTGTCACTGTCAAAGAGGTTGCAGTCAAGGGGGCGTGATACCAGAGGGGTCCAGGGAAGGGGGTCAGGGGAGAAGAAGCTTGGTCTGTATGCAAATGCATGTAGAGGGAGTGGCTGAAAAGCACAGCTTATTAGAAAGCCCAAGTCATGAAGCCTTGCTGGCATAGGGCTGTTGACCGGAATATGGCAGGAGGGTAGGAGTCACATGCCCCAGATCAGGGCGCATCTTCCAAATGGAGTGTGCACTGCGCTGGGTGATAGTTGAGGGTGGTTGAGGGATTTGAAGTTGTGTGATTAAATACACATTCTAAAAGGTCACTTTGAGCCTCTGTGATGATGAATTGGAAAGCAGGCCGACAAGGGACAGGAGAGCACTTTGTAAAGTATCACGGCAGTCAGGGTGAGAAACGATAAGGCAAGAATTCACAGCAGTGCAGATTGAGAGGAAGGAAATATTTCATAAACAGTTAAGCAGTGCAGCGGGCAGGGCTTGATGGTGGAAGGATTAGAAAACAGCTTATAGAAAGAAGGAGAAAAGGTCTAGGACTTACTCCTGGATTTCTGATATTAGTGACAATTTAGACAGGGATGTTTATATTTATATGCAGGAGATAAGGTGCAGGAAAATACTAGTTAACATTTTAATGTGCTTAATCTTAATACATATAGCATATATCCAGGTGGAGTTTTATTGTAAATAGCTATGAAGGGGGTCTAAAATGTTAACATAACAAGTTGGAATGAAAATAAATATTTGGGAATTGCAGCCTGTAGATGGTGGTTGAAGCTATGGATAAATAAAATCACATAAGATATATATACACTGTGAGAAAACATGGGAACTCATAAGAAATCCTGAAGATATCAGCAATTACTTCCCAGGTGGGGGGATGTGAAGAAACATGGAGGAAAACAGACATCCAATGAGAATTAGGACTTGGGAGGAAAAGGACATCAAGAAAGAGGGAAAGAGAAAATCCAAGGAGAAGGACGCTTCTGGAAGGAAGGTGTGGCCAGCTACCAATGGGCTCAGTGTCTAACATGGTTTGGATCTGTGTCCCCACCCAAATCTCACGTTGGATTGCAATCCCCAGTGTTGGGGGTGGGGCCTAGTGAGAGGTGATTGGGTCACGGGGGTAGATTTCCTTCTTGCTGCTCTCACGGTAGTGAGTGAGGTCTCATGAGATCTGGTTGTTTAAAAGTCTGTATAGCAGCTCCCCCTTCTCTCTCTTGCAGCTGCTCCAGCCATGTAAGATGTGCCTGTTTCCCCTTCTACCATAAGAGTCAGTTTCCTGAGGCCTCCCAGTCATGCTTCCCATACAGCCTGTGGAATTGTCAGTTAAACCTGTTTTCTGTATAAATTAACCAGTCTCAGGTAGTTCCTTTTAGCAATGAGGGAATGGACTAATATAGCATTACTTAAGTTATCTGTGACTTAGGGAGAGTAAATTTCATGAAATGTTTTTAATTTAATATTAAGTGACTTGGACATTTTCTAATAACAAGAAAAACCAAATAGAACAGGAGAATCAGAAAGGAGTTTGTGACCCATCTGGTCACCTTGCCTCTATTAAAACAAACATTAAGTTTCAGCAGTATAAAGTGACCTGCCCAAGATTATACAGGTGGAAGGCTCAGCTTCATGTCTTCTGCCTGCCTACTTGCTACTGGGTTTCTCCTTCTAATTAGAATGCTGAGAATACTGCTTCCTGAAATTCATCATATATTCACTTATTACAATTGTACTTTATCAACAAAATGCATCCAGATTAGAGTAACCATATATGATTGGAAAAGATTGTCTTGGTACCAGAGTTCTTCCATCGGATCCTACAGCATCTTGTGGATCAACTATGCCTCCAGGACACCTTCCAGTCTGTGGTTTGCAGATCAGCTCCTGAGGCTGCCAGTGGGTGCCTGGGGATTGAAAAGAAGCTGTGTTGTGGTTGCTTCCAGGCATGGCTTAAATTCAGTTTTAGGTAAGTTTTAAAAGAAGCTACTTTCCTAACGTTCTTGACAAGCTGGAGAAAACTTCAGCAGCTCTTTCCTTCTGGATCACTGTCTCGGCAACAGTGCTTCTGACGGTGTCAGCATAGTCTCCAGGAGAAGCAGTGCTGACCGGGGTGGCATTTTCTGCTTTCCTTCGCATGAGGTCCCCACAGCCTCGTTCCTTTCAAGACTCGTCCTTCACTTAGATTTACTCATGTATGAATCCATCACTTTTTTATTTTTTACTACTTTTTCCATGACTGCCTTCTGCTATTCCATAGGCAACCATTGTTAAGCTGGGTGCCTTGTTATTTGTTGTTGTTTTTGGTCACTGTAATCCTGGAGGTGGCTGAGTACAACCCTGGCCCACAAGAGGGAGGGAGGAGCGGCCCGGGCCTCCCTCAGTTAGGAGAAGTATCTGCAGCACAATATGTAAAAACATTGCCAAAAGTGACTTACACGCCGTGTATGGCACTGTTGTCCCTGGCTCCCACAGGAGCTGACCCAGCTAGCAGAGCTGTGACCACATCCCCACGTTTGCCAGTGAGGGTGGACGTGAGAATTGCGCCTGGCAGGCTCACTGGAGTCTGGCCTCTGAGCCTCAGTACCAGCGCCACTCTCAACGCGAGAAAGAGTGTGGAAGTGCATGCTCCACTGGGGTATTTTAATTCCATTCAGATACTTGTTACCAGATCACTGGCCTCTCTGGAGACCCTTTATTTCCACCCTCTTCTGATAAAAGTCATTGCTTTTTTTTTAACAACAACACTGATTAAAACCTTCTCTAGGTTTCCCTCCTTAACTGATTTTAGCGAAATTATCTCTAAGACTTTCCACATGGCGAGTGGCATTAACAGCATTTTAGTGACAGGTCTAGGCCATTATTAACAAAAGCTTCGAGGAACGCAGCACTCATTTGAACAATGCAGAAGGTGTGAGGAATTTCAAATTCGAAATGACAAAACACCCCGCATGCTCCCTCGTGCTCCTGGATTTTTACTGCATGACTGGAATGTCAAAATTCCAGCTTCTTGTCTGAATATTAATTAGTATTTAAGACTCATTACGCTGGTTTTAGTGATTTATTTCATTCTGTAATTAGATATTATAATTAGGTTATCTCTATCAGATTTTCAACTTTCCTTTAATAAGAAACTGTTCAATAAATACAGATATAAATTTATTAAATTATAACACATCATTTGAACTGGGTTATAAATCTTGTTTTGAAATAAATAATAACCTAATCATGGCATGGTATTTTTGTCTTTATATGAATACATATTTTCTGGGTGGTCAATGTGTTCTAGCGGTATTTCGGAACCTTTCTTAAGTGACATAACTATCTCATGGTATTAAATTTTGACCTTCAGAATTCAGAGGAAAATTTATGGAACCGTACCATATATACTATGCTATGTCATTTATGGCATTTCCAAAGAGTGATTTCTTCCTGTAAGGAAATAATTCCTTACAGAAAACAGCATGAAATACTATATGTAATAAACTAGGACAAGGATCAATTATCATTCCTTATTTTTTATTTGTGTTACTGTGCCATGACGGGCACCCGTGTCTCTAAACCATTCCAAAAAGCAGGAAATGATAGGAGATACTCAGATAATTGTGCTTTAAGAGCGATTAAATGTGTCTACTTTGCTACAAGTTAAGAAAAATTTCAGAGTTGGTTACATGAATCACAGAAGAATATTCAGGAAATAGTGACAGTGATTAGAATTATTCTGGTCTGGCTCCCAGAAGGGCTGGTGCACGGTCACAGCCTTCTAATTCCACGCCTGAGCACGTGCCTGAGTGTAGCCTCTGCATGACCCTGGCCCCCGCTCTGGAGATGCTGCTCTGCTGTGTGGGCCCCAGGGGAACACTGAGAATTTACATTAGACCTTTCCTGTGGCGAGGAGGAGCCATTGAGATTCAGGAGTGGTTCTTCGAGATTTGGGCCTACTTTCTTGTTAAAGAAATGAATACTGTATTTTCTTAAACATAAATGTGGACATATGGTCTGAAACATGCTCTGAAAATGGGACAGAATATTTGATATCAGGTCTGTCCTAGACAATCTGGGACATATGGGCGCTGTACATAGCGATGATGAATCTGAATTTCGTATTAATTTTCTGAAGCCCAGTGGCCAGTCTGTCTTGGGCTGTACGTGTGAGCTCACTTGTCCACAGAGACCCCCTGAGGCCTGCTCACTACCTGCCAAGAGCCATCTTAGGCACTGGGAAAAACTGTAAAAAAAAAAAAAATAGAGAAATCCCCTGCCCTGTAGACCCTAGCCCAGCCTCTTTTTTAATGCGAAAATATATGACATTTAATTGTAATTATTACTTACTCCATCTGACAGAGGCACTTCATGAGGGTGTGTGTGTACTAAAACTTTCAATCTTGATTTGGGCCAGAAGTTACCGGTGAGAGCGCAGCTGATGCCCCTTTGGAGCTGGGGAAGGTGGGGAGGAGGGGCAGGAATACAGCCCCTGAGCGAGGCCTGGAGCCGCCCTCCGCTGTGGAGAGGGGCGTGGGACGACCAGGCCGGGAAATACGGCGGGAGAAAAATGGTTCAGTCACGGAGTCAGTTGTTGGAAATGTGACAAGAAACGGGCTGGGTGGCTGGGAGGCCTGAAGTCCGGAGGAAGAGTCCGGCTTTCTGAACCAGGGAAACCGCTGACGTAGGAGGGACCCCACACGAACGCTGTGAGTACTTTACCTGCGGGGTCTGGGACGGGGTTTGCCCTCATGCCCGGGGAAGAAAGAAAAGCACAGCGAGGCTCAGAGACCTCCTCCCAGGTTTGCGGAATTAAAAGGAGCGGTGAGACGCACGGGCTCTCTGCGACTTCTGTTGGAATTTGAGACTGAGCCACGCGGGCTCTGCAGATGCGCCTTGGGGAAGGATGGCTCGGGGGCCAGACGCAGCCTGGGTAGAGGTTGCACAGTGGTGGTGACAGAACTCGGTTAGTGTTTTTGCTATTTTAAAAAGAGGCTTTTTTTTTTTGAATTTAATATATTTTTCTGACCAAAAGGTAATTGATTTTTGTATATGGAATTTTATTTCAGCAACTTGCTCACCTAACATTTTAATTATTATAAATGGAATAGAATCGTTGAGACTTTATATGCATAAAGTCAGCCGTAAATAGTCATGTTTTGGATTTTGTTCATATAAATACCTTCTATTTGTTTTTCTTAATTTACTATCCTGGGCTAGAATTTCCAATAAGATGTTAAAAAGACGTAGTGATAAGCAGGAAAAAAAAATCTAATTTCTAATCTAAAATGTAAAGCTTTCAGGCTGGGCATGGTGGCTCACACCTGTAATCCCAGCACTTTGGGAAGCCAAGGCGGGCAGAGCTGATGAGGTCAGGAGTTCAAGACCAGCCTGGCCAACATGGTGAAACCCCATCTCTACTAAAAGTACAAAAATTAGCAGGGCAAGGTGGTGTGTGCCTATAATCTCAGCTACTCAGGAGGCTGAGGTAAAATAATTGCTTGAACCTGGGAGGTGGAGGTTGCAGTGAGCCGAGATCGTGCCACTGCACTCCAGCTTGGGCAACAGAGTGAGACTCCGTCTCAAAAAAAAAAAAAAAAATTAAATTACATTAGATTAAAAAATAAAGCTTTTGTTGATTCACCAGTTAGTGTTACAAAAACGAATCCCCAGAGAAATTCAGCTTCCAGATAGACAGCCTCAAACCACCGCCTTCTAAAAGAAGGAAAGTCATGCCCATTTGCAGGTAAAACAACCTATCCACCTCAGGCTCTGCAGTTTTATACACGATATCTGTAATTCCACAAAAAATATGGAGCATAAAAAAGGCCAGGAAAATATTCATTCTGCAAAGAATCAAAACGAGCATCAGAATCATGCACAGAGATGATACAGGTGCCATAGTCATCAGACCAGGAATGTAAAATAGTTGTGCTTCTGTCTCTAGTCTAAAGGGTGGATGATATGCAAGATCACGTGGTTGAATTTTAGCAGGAAACCAACAAGATAAGGAAGAATCCAGCAAAAATCCTAGACATACACATGAAAATGCAGTAAGAGCAATGAGGAATGCTTCCTTCCCAGTGGACAAGCTGTAGACTTGAGAGACGGAGGAAAGAATCAGTGAACTCGAGTATAAGTAAGTAGCAATCTCCCAACCAAAATATAGAGAGAGAAAGACGTAACCAAGGAGAACAGAACGGCTGAGAACTGCAAGATGCCATCAGAAGGGCCACATATGCATAACTGAAATCCCAGTGTGAGGAGAGAATGATAATGGGACAAAAGACATATTTTCAGAAGAAATGGTTGAAAATGTTCAAAAACGATGATGGACACCAAACCACAGATTTAGAAGTTAAGAGAACACCATCAAGGTAACTACTGAAAACAAAACTTCCTGAAAACAGTTAGAGACAAATTCCCAGTCACAATGGAATATTTAATCACACTTTTGTTTCCATTCTAACTGAACAAGAACATTTTTTTAAAGCAGTGTTATAGATTCAATGTTTATGTGCTCCCACCATGTCAGATGTGTATGTTGAAGCCCTAACTCCAAGTGGGGCAGTATTTGGAGATGGAGTCTTTAAGAGGCAATTAAGGTTATAGTAGGTCTTGAGGGTACTGCTCTCAAGATGGGATCATAAGAAGAAGACAAGACAGCCTCCGCTGTCTTCACCATGGCAGGACGATCCAAGAAGACAGCTCCCTGCAAGCCAGAAAGTGGGAAGTGGGCCGTCTCCAGACACTGGGTCTGCTGGTACCTTGATCTTGGACATCCAGCCTTCCCTCTAGAACTATTAGAAATGAGTGTCTGTTGTTTAAAATCAGCCAGTCTGTGATATTTTGTTATAGCAGCCTGAGGTAAGACTAGTAGGAATTTAGAAGATTACCACATAGAGCAGTTGTAGAATGTACATGATCTTTAAGTGCTTGTGGAATGTTCACCAAAACATATGATATGTTGAGCTATTACATGATAGCTCACTCCTATTTTATAAAAGTCCTGTTTGATGCATATAGTAACGGTAGTAGAATTAACTTGGGATATATTTTGTTACTAATTTTAGCCTATTTATTCCATGCTCTGTAATTCTCCTATGTATCTTATTCACAGATTTTCTAGTTAACCACAAAATCTAGGATACATAGGGGCTCCAAGATGGACAAATATAATTGCTACCATTAACATAGAGTTTCTAATATAGTCCCTTTAATCATTAATCACTGAGAGGACCATCTTTCCAGAATACCCACCACCCCCCAACAAAAAATTCTCACGTCCTATTACTTTATTTGGTGCTATATATCTTTTGAAATAGGCCGAATTTCATTTAAGGAGGGAGATCAACTCTATCTTCATTTGCAGCTTCCTTGATTACATTTCTTCTGGCTCCTAGGAAGCTCTGCAGTTATTGTTAACTGAGATCTCTGACTAGATGCCTTGGGCTTTGATGGGATTGCTTACATCTGTTGAGCATAAGTTGAGGGCTTGGCCAAATACTGTTGGCCATTGACTGACAGTAGCTGGCGAATATCCAAGTGACATTCGAGATGATCTCAAATAGTGCTGAGACACTGACGGTATCCAGACTTTCAGTATATCCTTTGCTCTACAGGATGCACACAGCAGCCCTAAGTTCCTGAGTCCTGCTGGGGGCCTACCTCCAATTACACATCACCCCACATTTTCCTGTCTTTTGCCGTATGAGGGAGTTTCTCCTCAGTTAGACATAGTCTGTAATTACATGTCCAACCTCCCCATGGAGGTAATGAACGTGAGAACTGTTGTGAAAGAGGACCTTGTAAACTCAACCAGCCACTTCCTCTACACATTCTCCACTGCCCCTAAATGTAAGGTTGGCATGTTTCCAGCATACACTGCCTTAGTGTGGTAGCCACCACACCAACCAGTGTCTCTTTGACAGTTTGCACCCAAGAGGATGTACACTTTCCCTTAGACAACACCCCAGAATAGCCACTCCATTCTTCTTTTGTTTGTGGGTGTGCTCAGTTTCCTACAGTTTGGACTTTCACCCTCTTTTCTCCAAATTCACATTAATAACATAGAACATCCCAACAGCCTTCAGAATGTGGAGCAGCCTGAAATTGGCAAGCAGAGCTCAGTCATAAACGTGGTTCCTCCAGAAGTTGCTTCTCCTTCTCCTGCCTCTCTGTTCTGTCTTCCCTATGCATTAACCAAATTATTATTTGAAATTTCATCTCCAAGTGGAAAGGCATTTGATAGTCTCTTAGTCAACCATGGCTTGACATCTAAGAACACAGCGTTACTTCCTCTGCAGCTTTGCTTTAGAGCCAGCATCCAGTCCACAGCAGGGGCAAAGCGAGCCTTGATGTCATTCTTCCTCAGCACTTCTAAGATGAGACCACCTTGCACACATTCCATCACCTGTCTATGCTGCTTATTCTCCCAGATGCCTTAATCTGGGTTGGAAGGTCTGTCTCTACCACCCTTCTACAACTTAAGATGCTAAATTTTCAGCACAAGAAAGTGTCCTCATCTGTTTTGTATTGCTACAACAGACTACCTACAACTGGGAAATTTATGAAGACAATCGGTTTATGAGGTTGATGATTCTAAAGGCTGGGAAGTCAAAGAAGCATGGTGCTGCCATCTGCTCAGCCTTTGGTGAGGGCTTCAGGCTGCTTCACAGAGAAGGGGAAGAGGAAGCAGGTGTGTGTGGGAAGGAATCAAACATGAGAGGCAGCCTTGCTTTCTAACAACCTGCTCTTATGGGGGCTAATCCATTCCCGCCGGAACTAACCCAGTCTCTGGAGAAAGACATTAATCTATCTTAATGACTCAGTCACCCCTTATAGGCACCATGATTGGTTACATTGACAATTAAATTTCTTTAAAAATCTATTTTTAAAAAACCCTCTGTTTTGCTTATGTTTTTGTTTTAAGATGGGGGAGGGGTTCTTACTCCATTGCCTAAGCTAGAGTGCAGTGGCATGATCACAGCTCACTGCCTCCTCGACCTCCTGTACTCAAGTGATCCTCATGCCTCAGCCTCCTGAGTAGCTGGGACTACAGGTGCATACCACCACAGCTGGCTCTCTTTTAATTTTTTTTTTGCAGAGACAGGGCCTTTCTATGTTGCCCAGGCTGGTCTTGAACTTCTGGACTCAAGCAATCCTGCCTCAGCCTCCTAAAACAATTAAAATTCAAAAAGAGTTTTGACAGGGAAAACTCACATCCAAACCACAGTACTGCCCCTTACAGGCTGTTTTTCTCATTCAATTGCTTATCTCAACATGAGCAGTGATGTTTCTGTTGCTGACTTAGGTCTCCTCAAGAAGACTATTTTTTACAGTTTGAACTTTCACCCTCTTTTCTCCAAATTGACATTAATAACATAGAGCATCCCAACTATCTTAATTTTGGTCAAAATTGCATGTCCTGAAATTTAGAAGTGTTTTATGAAACCCCAACAAATTATCTTTGCTTTGGTCTTTATCAGTAATCTTGGTTGATTCTCTAACTCCCCAAGCTTTCACCGAGGCAGCTAACACAGAACGCAGAGAAAAAGTCCCTGCCACAGCCCTGAGTTCCTAGGGCACTCCATCTAGGAAGCATGTTCGTGAATACATTGGTTGACACAACTTGGTCATGCAATTACATGTTATTACCCAAACCACCCTTACCACTAGGTCTGCAATACCCAGAGCATCTTTGGTATTAATCAAGCTCAATTCACTCTTCTTTAAAGGAGGGAGTGAAGAAAAATTCATCTTTTCAGCCTACTTCTAGTTAAAATATCTATGAAACTAGAAACACTCATTGTGTGCTAGGTAGCACAATCTAGTGTATTATCTATTTATTTATTTTTGAGATGGAGTCTCACTCTGTTGCCCAGGCTGGAGTGCAGTGGCGTGATCTCAGCTCACTGCAACCTCCACTTCCTGGGTTCAAGCGATTCTCCTGCCTCAGCCTCCTGAGTAGCTGGGATTAAAGGTGCCCATCACCATGCCCAGCTAATTTTTGTTTTTGTGGTAAAGACAGAATTTCACCATGTTGTCCAGGCTGATCTTGAACACCTGACCTCGGGTGATCCGCCCACCTCAGCCTCCAAAAGTGTTGGAATCACAGGCATCAGCCACCGTGCCCAGTCCATCTGGTGCATAATTAAACAAAAGTCTCTGAATATTGTCTTTTTCTTACCAGTCTCTTCTCCTTTTTGCATTCTATCTAACATAAGTCTGGAATCCATGAGGAGAAAAGCAGGTGAGAAGCTAAGAAAGGTTTGGGATGGGAAAAAAGCCACTTTGCTAAGAGCTGTGTTATTATTGACAATATTTGCCTCCATCCCTACACTATAAACTCCTTGAGAGCAGGTTCCCAGATTATACTCACCATTAGTACCTCATAACCTACCTACTATGACCCACGGGAGATGTAAAAAATATTTGTTGAATGCATGAATTGGTACGTCCAGAAATCTAGAGAATTGTCATTCATTAAAGATAAATTTGTTGTCTCCATGGAAACTAATCCTTTTCTCCTATCACTCTTCCTCCTTCAACATCATTACATAAAGTGCATTGCTACAGTAAGACTGCACGCTCCCTGGTAGCTGACAGCAGTCTTTCAGTTGCAGAATCTTTGCAGGATGATAGAAAGGCTCCTCTCGCTGTAAGATGTCTATGTCGGGGTTCCCATATAATTCTTCTTTCCATGAAACATATTCTAAATAAGAGATTTCATGAACACTGGATTATGATTTCTGGACACATATAGTGTAATTATTATTCTCTGACAACTCACACTATTGGCCTTAAAAACTAAGAAAATATTTCCAACTTTCTAGAACATTCAGCCAGTTCGATTTTCTTCTATGAAGAAGCATTCGTAGAAAAACTGAGAAAGGTCAGTATTAATACAAACCAGGCATGCACTGTGATGTGCCCGGATGGGGAGCATTGAGCATTTCGTGAGCAACTGATAAATCTTAGCCGCTTCCTCCTTCTTACCTGCCTCATCGAAACCACAAGCAGTCTAGCAATGTTCCTCCATTCAGACAGCTAGAGACCCGGGGAAAGAATCAGTGAGTCAGTTTATTCGAAGGAAATAAAAATGTTAGTCACAAGGAAGCCAGACCCAACATCTTCCACTTTACTTTGGATTTCAATCTCTGTGAAAATCGGCTGATAAAGTGTATGATGTGGTTCAGAGCAAGTTCACTGACTAATAAAGGTTCCTGATTGGCCACGATTGAATTATAAAAAGAAGCCCTGGCGTGGCTTATTCTTCGGAGACCTCCTTGAAAGACAGATGAATTAGCGTATGCACAGCTATTTGTTTGTGGGCAGTTCTCAATGGTGCCCTTGTGGACTTCAGCTTTTATAAAATAACCCAGTAAGTTATATGAAAGCCAAGGGTTACTGAGATGCCTTCTAATTCTGTTCATAGTTTATTGCCTTTTGAAAACACAATCTTCATGCTGAAAGAAATGTTAAAGATCACACGATCTAAACCTCTCTCTTTATAGAAGAAGAAACTAAATACTGAGTTCAATGTACTTGCTCTAGTTTACACAGCTGACCTGAGAGAGAGGAGAGCTGGAATTAGACACCTGACTTGTAGCTCCCTGAGGTATCCCAAATAAGTGCTTCCTTGGGTTCACTGTGAGGGAACCCATCATGCAGGGAGAATTTGTCCCACAAATTTGTTTGGAAGCTCATGACTTGGTACTTACAAATGTATTATCCCATAAGCACCATGTTGAAAATGGAAAATACATTCCTCCAAGTTCATCTATAGAAGCTAATTTAGGCTGTAATGTGGCCAGAGTAGCACAGACAGGCTGCGGTGCAGGAAGATGTGATCAGCAGGACCCTGTGGGACATGTTATCCTGAAGAATTGGACTTTCCAGAGAGCCAAAGATTTACTAATTCTAAAATACATTTTAAGCTGAATTCATTCATTCCACAGAAATGTTTTGAGTACCTATTATGTGGTGGTCACTCATCTGGGTACTGGGATGCAGCAGTGAAAAAAAGAGGCCAAAATACCTGCCTTCGTTAACGTTCCATTCTAATGTGGTGAGCAGAAGCAAAACTAAATTACATCATATGTTAGAATCTGAAAAGCATTGTGAGGAAGGTACAACAGGAGAAGTAACACCGATGAACTCACAAAGCAGAAAGTATAATTGTAAATCAGATGAGGAGCATCCGTCACTGGGGTGGATGGATGATGGAGACATCCATCACTGTGAAGGCGTCTGAGCAATGGCTTGGATATGTCTTGGATCTGTGTCCCCACCCAGATCTCATGTAGAATTGAAAACCCCAGCCAGACGCGGTGGCTCACACCTGTAATCCCAGCACTTTGGGAGGCCGAAGTGGGCAGATCATGAGGTCAGGAGTTTGAGACCAGCCTGACCAAAATTGTGAAACGCCATCTCTACTAAAAATACAAAAAAAAAAAAAAAAAAAAAATTAGCCAGGTGTGGTAGTGGGCGCCTGTAATCACAGCTACTCAGGAGGCTGAGGCAGGAGAATTGCTTGATGCTGGGAAGTGGAGATTGTGGTGAGCCTAGATCATGCCAGTGCACTCCAGCCTGGGCAGCAGAGTGAGAATCCATCAGAAAGAAAGGAAGGAAGGAAGGGAGGGAGGGAGGGAGGGAGGGAGGGAGAGAGGGAAAAGAAATCCCCAGTATTGGGGATGGAGCCTGGTGGGAGGTGACTGGATCATTGGGGTGGAGTTCTCAGTTCTCAGGAGTGGTTTAGCCCCATCCCCTTGGTGCTGTCCTTACAATAATGCATTTGCACAAGACCTGATTGGTTAAAAGTGTGTGGCACCTTCCCTCTCTCTTGCTCCTGCTCTTGCCATGTGACATGTCTACTCCCTTCACCTTCCATCATGATTATGTTTCCTGAGGCCTCCCCAGAAGCTGAGAGATGCCAGCACTATGCCTCCTGTGTAGCCTGCAGAACCATAAGCAAATTGAGCCTCTTTTCTTTATACATTACCCAGCTTCAGGTATTTCTTTATAGCAATGCCAGAATAGGCTAATAGAGAAAACTAGTACTACGAAGTGAGGTCTTGCTGTAAAGATATCTGAAAATGTGGAAGCAGCTTTGGAATTGGGTAATGTGCAGAGGTTGGAAGAGTCTGGAGAACTCAGAAAACAGGAAGATAAGGGAAAGTTTGGAACTTCTTAGAGCCTTGTTATGTGGTTGTGACGAAAATGCTGATAAAACTATGGATAGTGAAGGCTAGACTGATGAAGTCTCAGATGGAAATTAGAAAATTTTTAGGAACTGCAGCAAAGGTCATGCATGTTTGCCTCAGCAAAAAGCTTGTCTTCATTTTGTTCATGTGATAAGAATCTGTGGAAGGTTTAACTTGAGAGTGATAACCTAGGGGATCTGATGGAAGAAATTTCTAAGCAGCAAGTGTTGAAGAAGTGTCATGGCTGCTTCTAACAGCCTAGCTCAGATGCAGGAGCAAAGAAATAAGTTGGAACTTATATTTAAAAAGGAAAGCAGAATGTAAAGCTTTGAAAGATTTGCAGCCTAGCCATGTGACAGAGAAAGAAAAAGCTTTTTCAGGAGAGGAATTCAAGCAGGTTATGGAGCAACAACTTGTTAGGGATACTTGAATAACAAAGAAGAGGCCAAGTGCTGATGATAGCCAAAAAAATGGGAAGAAAGTCTCAAAGGCATTTCAGAGACTTTCACAACACCCCCTCCCATCATAGACCCAGAGGCCTCAGAGGGAACTCAAAGGGCCCAGTTACAGCTTGAGCTGCTGCTTCAGAGGGTACAAACTATAAGTCTTGGAAACATCCACATGGTGTTAAGCCTACAGGTGCACATAATACAAGAGTAAATGAGGCCTGGGAGCCTCCACCTAGATTTCACAGGATATTTGGAAAAGCCTGGGTGTCCAGGCAGAAGCCTGTTGCAGGGACAGAGCCCTTATGGAGAACCTCTACTAGGGCAGTGAAGAAGGGAAATGTGGGGTGGAGCCTCCACAGAGAGTTCCCACTGGGGCACTGCCTAGTGAAGCTGTAAGAAGGGGGCTGTCTTCCTACAGACCCCAGAATGGTGTGCCTATGGATAGCTTGCACCCTGCAGCTGGAAAACCTTCAAAGACTCAGCTTGTGAAAGCAGCCGTGGGGGCTGAACCCTGCAAAGCCATGGGGAAGAGCTGCCCAAGGCCTTGGGAGCCTCCTTTACACTGGAGTGCCTGGATTTGGAACATGGAGTCAAAGGAGGTTATTTTGGAGTTTTAGAATTTAATGATTGCCCTGCTGAGTTTCAACCATGCATGGGGCCTGTAGCCCTTTACTTTCGCCGATTTCTCCCTTTTGGAATGGGAATGTTTACTCCCACTGCATCTTGGGAGTACTAACTTGTTTTGCATTTCATAGGTGGAAGAGACTTGCAATGTCTCAGATGAAACTTTGGGTTTTGGACTGTTGATTTAATGCTTGAAGGAGTTAAGACTTTGGGGGACTGTTGGGAAGACGTGATTATATGTTGCAATGTGAGAAGGACATGAGATTTGGGAGGGACTGGGGCAGAATGATATAGTTAGGGTCTGTGTCCAAGCCGAAATCTCATGTAGAATTGTACTGGAGGTGGGGCCTGGTGGGAGGGTGATTGGATTTCTCATGAATGGCTTAGCCCCATCCTCGTGGTGCTATCATGATAGTGGATTCTCACAAGGTCTGACTGTTTAATAGTGTGTGGCGCCTTCTCCTCCTCTCTTGCTCCTGCTCTGGCCATGTGATGTGCCTACTCCCCCTTCACTTTCTGCAGGATTGTAAGATTCCTGAGGCCTCCCTGGGAGCCAAGCAGATGACAGCACCATGCTTCTTGTACAACCTGCAAAACCATAAATGAGTTAAACCATTTTCTTTATAAATTACTCAGTCTTGTGTATCTCTTTATAACAATAAGAGAAAGGCCTAATACAGACATGAAGGAAGGGTCATGCCACGTGTACACAGGTATGTGGATATCAGCAGGAAGAGCATTTCAGTAAGAGGGAATACAAGCTCCCATTCCACAAAACTCAGTTGTGTCAATGACTCGCTGCTGGAGGAACATCAAGGAGACTGTAGTGCTGGAGTGAGCGGAGTGTGCGCAAGAATATGTGGATGTGAAATCAGACAGGGAAAATGAAGCCAGGTCATGTGGGATCAACTTCTTTATTTGTAATAAAAAGAGAAGCCATTTTATAATCTTGAGCAGAGTGTAACATGATATGATGTAAGATCTTAAAAGGATAGCTTTGGGTGTTTTGTTGAGAGTAGACTTTGTCAATCAAACCAACAAAGGTGGGAGACCCTTTACAAAGCAACTGGAATAATCAGGTGAAAAATTACAGTAGTTTTTCTAGGCTGGTAGTAGCTGTGAAAGGATAAAGAAAGTATGGCACATATACACCATGGAATACTATGCAGCCACGACAAAGAAAGAGTTCATGTCCTTTGCAGGGACATGGATAAAGCTGGAAACCATTATCCTCAGCAAACTAACACAGGAATAGAAACCAAACACTGCATGTTCTCACTCATAAGTGGGAGTTGAACAATGAGAACACATGGACACAGGGAGGGGAACATCACACACCGGGGCTTGTTGAGGGGCACGGGAAAGGGGAGAGAGAGCATTAGGACAAATACCTAATGCATGTGGGGCTTAAAACCTAGATAACGGGTGGATAGGTGCAGCAAACCACCATGGCACATGTATACCTATGTAACAAACCTGTACGTTCAGCACATGTATCCCAGAACTTACAGTAAATTTTATTTTTAAAAAAGAAAGGAAGGCATTGGGTTATGGATTTAGTTTTGACAGTATGTTTATTGATATGGATTATAAGAAAAAGAGGAGTTTTGCCTCTGAAATAAGAAAACATGGAGTTGCCATTTACAGAGGTGTAGAGGGCTACAGAAGGGGCAGACTGTGGAGAAAGACAGAGTTCACTTTGGATGTGTTAATGTCATGTCTGCTAGACATCCAATTCGAGGCGTCATTCTGGCTACTGGGAAATGTGGATACTAAATGTAATCAACTGATACAAAAATCTCTTTAAAGTCCAATGCATTTGTTCCAGCCCTTCCAAATAGAGAGTGTCCATGATGTTCTACCTTTTCCGTGATGATTCAAGGTGATCATTGTCTACATCTGAAGTGTGGGAGGTCTTCAGATGCTCTTGTTACATTGAGGGCTCTTCATTCCGCAGACGGTGTAATTCTGTAATTTTTAAGACATTGACTCACCTTTCATCTGTATTGTTCTTTGCTGGTTATTGTCATATGCTGGTGCTGCCAGAGCGTGTCCTGCTGGAAATCCCAGAGCAATATTTTCAAGTGAGGATTAAAAACAAAACAAAACAATAAGAGTTCAACCATCAGGCACAATAATACTTTGCATTTGGAAGGAGAATAGTTTTCCAGTAAGAGATTGAACAGAATGGTCAGAGAGGTCCCAGGAGAATAAAATGAGTGTGTCATCATTGAATGAGGGAAGGAAGAGTGTTCAGAAGCTCATGTGAGATGAGAAGTGCAGGGCCTTTGCTGGACTTGGCAATCAGGAAGTTATCGCTGATGTTTGCTGGAACACTTTCCTTCCTGGCATCATGGAATAATGATTTTCTAAATGGGAGAGATAGGCACACAAGGAGTTCCAAACTGAAGTTGTAAAGACTTTCCAAGGAAAAAAAAAAAAAAAAAAAAGACCTCACCGTGACCAGCCAAAATTCTGCACCAGTCAAAAGTCTTTCAATGTAAATTCCATTAAAATTCCAAGGAGGTCAACCGGAGGCTCTCTGTAGAAGAGATCCAAGGTGTCTAAGTTCCACCTGCATTAAGGCAATGCTGGATATCTTCACCTGTAACCTTAAAGATCATCAGTGCTCATCCTTTTCCTCACAATACTAGGTCCCAGGCACAATATTATTATTTTTTCTTTTCTGTCTTCTTTTCCTGGATGTTTCAGATTCTCTTGGCATGGCCTTTAGGTATCACAGTAATAATAATAAAAATCGTTTATTGCTGAGACATCTCAATGATTTCAAATGGTAAATTAATTTGCAGCCCATCTCCTTGAGGCTGGGAATGTTGAATGACTTGCTAGAAACCAACATGCCAGGCTGGTCACTGAAGAGCTTGCTGTCCTTGTTTTGGCTTCTTCAGGCTTTTTTGCCTATTTTTCCTCCTCTCCTATTTTCCCATTTCCTTTTTCCTCACTCTCCTCATCTCATGGCCATTTTTCTACTTAATCTCTACTGGGGGAAGCACAGGCAAAACACGAATTGTCTATTTAAATTGTTAGCCATACTTTATCAACAGCTTTTGTCTACTCAACCTCCCTTCCCAGGTATTTAAATGTGAGCGTCTTCTGATCCTGTCCTCATTTGCTGACCAGTTAGCGATTCGGCATCTCTATTTCAGTGTCCCAGAGTTGCTTCAAACTGAAACCCAAAACTGACCACGTGGTCTTCCCTCTTGAACAGTTCTTCCTGCCACGTTTGCCACCTTCAGGGAGTGTTTGCTCCATCTCTGCAATTGCACAGGCTGGAAATTTAGGAGTCACCTTTGAGGTCTCTTTCCTGCTGTATTGATTCAGTCTTCACATTCTGTTAATTTCACTTCCTTTGTGTGTCTCTTCATATCTGCTTCTCTCTACTTAAACAACCTCTGTTCTAGGCAGAGACTGTCATCTGTCTCCTGGGCCACTGAACCAGGCTCATGGAGGCTTCTCCAGTCCAATCTCTACACTAAAGCCAGAGCAGCCTCAATAAGATGAAAGTCCTATTGTTCTATTCCTTACTTCAACTGTTAGGACTTCTCTTTGCTCTTACATAAGGATGAAAATCTGTAACAAGGGCTGGAAGCTTATTATACTCTGTGTGTTTCCACCTCTATCTCTAACTCTTTAAAGAAGACTCCAAGCCTCACGTGAGAATGCAACTTTGGCCTGATGAGACCCTCAAGAGAAGACCTAACTAAATCAAGCCCAGAATCCTAACCCAGGACTGCTGCAAGATAATAAATTTATGTTGTTTAAGCTGCTAACTTTTGGTAATTTGCTAAACAGCTGTGGAGACTCCATGTGAAAACCTCTACTTGGCTCTCACCAGACTATTGGCTTTCAATTTTTGCTGGAGTTGAAGGTGGGCAGCGTTTGGGAAGGATTCTGGGGATGTGGGAAGAGGGGAGGATTTGCCGGCTTCTTGTTTAAATTTAATTCATTCCAAACATATATTTGAAATATTTACTGGGTGTTTACTAAATATCAGGCATTATTACAGACTCTTGAAATGTGGCAGTGAGCAAAGCAGAGATCCCAGCAATCTCAGAACTTACACCATGACCAAGGGAGACGGATCACAAATTATAAACATATTTTTAAAAATAAGTGGCATATAGGGAATCAGGTTTTAAGTACAGGACAACAGAGGACAGCAGGGTAAGGAGCATCAGCAGGGGAATGGGGATCAGGTGTTGTAGGTAAGGTGGTCAGAGCATGACCAATTGAGAGGGTGACATTTGAGTAAAATCTTGAGTGAAGTAAGGGAGTGAGGTTTGTGTTTGGATTCTGGGGAAAGAGCGTGCTAAGCAGACAGAACATCTTTTGTGAAGACTCTGGGGTGAGAGCATGGCTGGAGTGTCAACAACGGAAGGTGGCCAGTGTATTTGGACTGAAGTTAAGGTTAAGAGGGGTCAAAGTGCATGTGTATGTAGCTGCATGGATCACATAGGGCCCAAGAGGTCACTGCAAGGATCTGAGGTTTTCATCTAAGTGGAATAAAGAAACATTTCCAGATTTTTCAGAAGATGAGGGGCATGCTTTTACCGACATGCTGTGAAGATCACAGTCAATTCTGCCCTGAGCATGGACCCTAGGGGAAGGTGAAGTGGGCGACTGATTTGGAAGCCAGGTGACGATCCAGAGCGGAGGATGCTGCAGCTCTGTTGGCTTGGTACAAGTGGAGAAGTGACTGATTTCTAAAAGTTTAATCATCTCACTGCTGCCTTTTACAGGAAGCTGATGCTGCCATTGCCTGAGACCCTGGAGACTCAGAGACATAAATTCAGTTAATTTTCCTTCTTCCTCATTGCTGCTTGGAAGTTAGTTTTCTCAGATAAGATTCTTCACTTACTTACCTTAAATCTGCTTTCCAGTGAATACATTTATTTTCCCTAATCCTCATAACCTGTGAACAGTGAACACAGTTTTGTTTTGCCTAGGGATAATGCAGTAGTTTATTATGCAGGCTAAAGGCCCAGTGATTGTGAAGTGGACAGTGATTGGTAACTGTGCTCGGGCCACATAGGTGTGTGCAGTCCCAGGCAGAGTGGGGCACATGGTCACGAACTGTGGTCTCCTCTCCTGCTGCCCCTGGAACTTTGTGTTTATGCTGATTAAAAAGACCCTTTAGGATTATTTTGCGGTATTTTAGGCAGAAGCAAAAAATGAATATACTTGATTGATTTACTTGCTCACTCTGCTAAGAGTATTCTGTTGTTTTAAGTTTTTGAAAGATGATTAATATTAAATTTTCTTCATCATATGACTTTTTTAATTTAAAAATTATTTTGGTTAATTATTTTATTTGATTTGTAAATGTTTATAGAAGGATCATTTCCCTAGGAAACAGCCAACTTGACGTTAGTTTCTGTATGAGTCAGGGTTCTCTAGAGGGACAGAACTAATAAAATAGATGAATCTATGAAGAGGAGTTTATTAGGAGAATTGACTCTTGATCACAAGATGGGGTCCTACAATAGACCATCTGCAAGCTGGGGAGCCAGAAAGCCAGCCCAAGTCCCAAAACCTGAAAAGTAAGGAAGCCAACAGTGCAGCCTTCAGTCCATGGCGGAAGGCCTCAGAGCCCATGGTAAACCCCGGTATAGGTCCAAGAGTCCAAAAGCTGAAGAACTTGGGGTCTGATGTTCGAGGGCAGGAAGCATTCAGTACATGAGAAATAACGGAGGCTGGAAGATTCAGCCAGTCTAATCCTTCCATGTTCCTCTACCTGCTTTTATCCTAGCCGTGCTGGCAGCTGATTAGATGGTGCCCACCCAGATTGAGGTGGGTCTGCCTCTCCCAGTCCAGCGACTCAAATGTGAATCTCCTTTGGCAACACCCTCACAGACACACCCAGGAGCAATACTTTGCATCCTTCAGTCTAGTCAAGTTGACATTCAATATTAACCATCACTGTTTCTGACACATAAACATATACGCAGGAGGATGTTGCTGGATCTTTTGCTAACATTTTATTTAAAATTTGTTACCTATTATCCTTAGCAAAATTGGATCTTTTCCTACTGCTCTTTCCAAGGTGCTTTGTTTTTGTTGTTGTTGTTGTTGCTATTTTACCCTGTTTTTATTCCAGGATTTGACAGCTTCAAAAGTGATCTGAAGTAATTCTCTCCTTTTATATGCTCTGAAATAGTTTGGTTAAATTTGAGATTATTTACTTGCAAGCTGAGTATAACTCGCCTGTAAAATATTTGACCCTAGAATTTCTTTTTAGAAAGATATTTAGTGATTCAATTTTGTAATGGTTATAGGACTATTTTAGTTTTCTGCTTCTATTTGAACCAATTTTGGGAAATTATGTTTCTCTAGGAGTTTAAATATTTCATTGAAGTTCTTAAATTTATTGGCATAGTTGTTCATAATGATTCCCACCTCTGATTCTCTTTAGATTTAGGTGTTATGCACATTTTATCACTCCTAGTTCTATTTATCTGTGCCCTATTTCTTTTTTCTTAACCAAAAAAGTATCTTTTTTTATTTTTTAGCTTTTGGCTCATAATAATCTCTATTACAGATTTTTTAAAACGGTGTTAATATTTGTTCATACCTTTAGTTCCTTTCTTTATCCTTTGTTTGTGTTTTCACCCTACTGTTTTTACTTTAATTTAGAAGCTTAGCTCATCAATCTTAAGTTTTTCTTCTTTTCCAGCATTTGCATTTAAGGCTACAACTTTCCCCATAAACACTGCTTGGCCTGCAATCCCTGCACAGCCTCTGTGTCCTGTGAGGCCATGAAAACCAAAACCCCAGGTCTGCCTCTCAGCATGTAAGAATGTCTGTCTCTGAGTTACAGGCCTGTTTCCTGAGTTTTTAGTTTCTGCATATTTCTTATTTGCCAGCTCATTGACAAGTGAAAGAGGAGCTTTAAAACATATATTTGAGGTTTTTGGTTGATTGCAGTGATGGTCCGGCCAGTCAGGGCTGCAACCACATTGTCACTGAGGGTGGTCTTCTGCCTGCACCTTTGCTGTTTGGGAAGTTGGACCCACTTGGCATTCTGCTTTCATGGGAAAAGGAGAAGGGCCTTCTCTCTCTCTCTCTTGTTTTTTTGTTTTTTTTTTTTTTGTTGTTGTTGTTTGTTTGTTTAATTTTTGAACCTGCAATATTACTTAATTTATTTCAAACATGAAGTTTAAGTGTTTGAGCCAGGATGTTTTCAGGGACCCTGGCATGATTATAAATTTCTGCCTCAGAATTTGTTATCAAGTCAACATTCAATGATAGGTTGGCCAATAAGCCAAGAAGACTTCTATAACTCTGCAGTCGTGGTTCTCAGTGCTCACCAGTGACCCCAGTTAGATATAACTTACCATGATAAAAGCCCCAGAGTGGACAAGGTTTGAATTTTATAAAAGGAATGTGCCTCATGAACACCTTTGCTCTGGTTCCCAACAAGTTCCTCATATCCCTCTGAGACCACCCCAGCCTGGGCTTCATTGTCTATATCACTATCAGCATTTCAGTCAACACCATTCAACAAGTTTATAGGAAGTTCCAAACATTCCCACATCTTTCTGTCTTCTTCTGAGTCCTCCAAACTGTTCTAAATTCTACCTGTTACCCAGTTCCAAAGTTGCATCTGTATTTTCAGGTATCTTTATAGCAGCACCCCACCCTTGGTACCAATTTACTATATTAGTCTGGGAAAACTGTCCCTATGATTCAACTACTTCCACCTATTCCTGCCCATGACACTAGTGGATTATGGAGGTTACACTTCAAGATAAGATTTGGGTGGGGACACAGAGCCAAACCATATCAGCATACATACAGCTATTTTTCTCAACACAAGGAAGGAGATACCTTCTGCTTTTTAAAGAAGGGCTCAGAGAGTTTATGAGCACTTTAAGATTATGAATGTACTTTCAAAAGTCTTCATTTTTAGGACAACTCTGAGGAAATCGGGAGTTAATATTATTAATAGGTTGTAAAGGAAAACAAACAAACAAACAAAAACAAGGATAGAGACATGAAGTGACTTTTCCAAGATCATACAGCTACTAAACATCAAAGATGACTTTCAGAGACCTGAATCTTGTTCACTTTTCTATACAACAAATCACCTGGGACCTTTTTATATCATAGTTTGATGCACATAGTTTCTGTTTGTCTATGGTCATAGCAGTGGACATAGTCTCATTGTTAAGTTGCTTTCTGATAATGGGCTATCTGGTGAGAGCACCACTCATTCCACTGTGACTGGGGGTGGTGCACTTTGGAGGATGGAGCAGCGAACACATAGCAGACAGAGAGCCACTGCCCGATCAACCATGGTAAGGATTCAGTCTTTGGTGCACTTTGGAGGATGGACCAGCGAACACATAGCAGACAGAGAACCACTGCCCGATCAACCATGGTAAGGATTCAGTCTTTGGTGCACTTTGGAGGATGGAGCAGGGAACACATAGCAGACAGAGAGCCACTGCCCGATCAACCATGGTAAGGATTCAGTCTTTATCCTGAAAGCGAACAACACGAAGTCAGCAAAGGCTTTGGATTTGACTGCATGTTAGTGCGCATTCAAATATAATTTTGATTCTCATGTGCAAAACGGCTTAAAGGACATTGGAGCCCTTGAGAAGGCTTTTGCAGGTGTCCCAGTGAAAGACTTTAGCTAGGGAGTGGCAGTGGAGATAGAGGAAAAATAGATGGAGACACATTTTGCTGGAAAAATGTTTGAGAAGGTTATAGGGACTGAGGAAAAGAGAATTCAGGAAAGACACCTAGTTTTCTGCTTCACACAACTGATGACAGTGAAGCTGTCCTTTGAGTTAAAGAATGGACAGATCAGGGCACAAGTACCACTGATGGCTTCTGAAACAACAGATGTTCCCCCACCCACCCTATTTGACTCAGTAGGTGTGGCCCACATGGCACCTGGATGGGCCTGGAAGCCTGAATTTCCAATGCATTCCAGTGACACTGAGTTGCTGGCCTGACAACCAGATTTTGAGCAGCACTGCAGAAGAGGACCAGCTTTTAAGAGAAAAATCTCAAGTTCCGTTCTAGTCATGTGAAGTGTAATATAATTATACTCCCCTCCCCCTGGTTTTACTCTGAAATCGGTGGGCACCTCCCACCCCTTCTGTTTCCCCTTTGGGAGAGGCGCCGTTTTTAGTGGAAAGTACATGGTGCGTGGTAAGGAGAGCCCTTGCCAGGTGGACTTGGTAGTGGGCGTCTGGCTGCTGTTGTGTCCCACGCTCCTTCCCACCCAGTGCACTCCCTCTAATCCTAACAGAATGGCTGCTGCTGGCACCAGTGAGCCTGTTACCAAGAACCAACTCAACACTGAGACTGAAGCCTGAGCTCTAATATCAGCTCTTTTAGTTTCTCTCAGGGTGACTTTATACTACTTATATAACCTTCATAAATGTCAGGTTTTAGTCTGTAAAATGCCTATACCCAAGGTATTTACCTAACAGGGTTGCTGTGGGGCAGAGGGAGGACAATGTGTGTAAGGGAAAGTGTACTGGAAAGTTCACTGTAAATATTGGTTACCATCTGTCTATCTTCTCTGACAGAGGGTGAATAGCATTGCATGCCTGCTAGCCTCTGTTGTGCATCACAGAATTACCTGCATATTTCATTGTGGAAGCCTCCTACAGGCAGTGTACTCATGCCTGTCCACAGGTGGAGCTGGCTCAGGCTTTGCTCATTTTAGGGGATTGGTCAACAAATATTAATTTCATTTACCTAAACGTAAAGTCTCTTAATACATTTAGTTCATGTTCCCATTTCTTCATTTCCAGTCCTTCTCTAGACTTTAAAGAACAAAATGTTATCTAGCAGACTTAAATGTCCCTGCCTGCTGGCTCTCTGCAGTGGATCTCCCAGCACAGTGCTCAAGCTCTGCTAAGGGTCAGACCGCCTCCTCAAGCAGTTCTTTGACCCCCGTGTGCCCTGACTGGGAGACACCTCCCAGCAGGGGCTGAAAGACACCTCATACAGGAGTGCTCTGGCTGTCATCTGGTGGGTTACCATCTGGGACAAAGCTTCCAGAGGAAGGAACAGGCAGCAATCTTTGTTGTTCTGCCATCTCCACTGGTGACACCCAGGCAAAGAGGGTCTGGAGTGGACCTCCAGCAAACTCCAGCAGACCTGCAGCAGAGGGGCCTGACTGTTAGAAGGAGAACTACCAAACAGAAAGGAATAGCATCAACATCAACAAAAAGGACATCCACACAAAAACCCCATCCAAAGCTCACCAACATCAAAGACCAAAGGTAGACAAATCCACAAAGATGGGGAGAAACCAGCATGAAAAGTCTGAAAATTCCAAAACCAGAATGCCTCTTCTCCTCCAAAGGATCACAACTCCTCTCTAGCAAGGGAACAAAACTGGATGGAGAATGAGTTTGATTAATTGACTGAAGTAGGCTTCAGAAGGTGGGTAATAACAAACTCCTCAAAGCTAAAAGAGCGTGTTCTAACTCAGTGCAAGGAAGCTAAGAACCTTGCTTCCTGAAAGAAGGTTAGAGGAATTGCTAACTAGAATCACCAGCTTAGAGAAGAAGATAAATGACCTGATGGAGCTGAAAAACACAGCACGAGAACTTCGTGAAACGTACAAAAGTATCAACAGCCGAATCAATCAAGTGGAAGAAAGGATATCAGAGATTGAAGATCAACTGAATGAAATGAAGCATGAAGACAAGATTAGAGAGAAAATAATGAAAAGGAATCAACAAAACCTCCAAGAAATATAGGACTATGTGAAAAGACCAAACCTACCTTTGATTGGTGTACCTGAAAGTGATGGGGAGAATGGAACCAAGTTGGAAAACGCTCTTCAGGATATTATCCAAGAGAACTTCCCCAACCTAGGAAGACAGGCCAAAATTGAAATTCAGGAAAGACAGAGAACACCATAAAGATACTCCTCGAGAAGAGCAAGCCCAAGACACATAATTGTCAGATTCACCAAAGTTGAAATGAATAAAAAAAATCTTAAGGGCAGCTAGAGAGAAAGGTTGGGTTACCCACAGAGGGAAACCCATCAGGCTAACAGTGATCTCTCTGCAGAAACCCTACAAGCCAGAGAAGAGTGGGGGCCAATAGTCAACATTCTTAAAGAAAAGAATTTTCAACCCAGAATTGCATATCCAGCCAAACTAAGCTTCATAAGCAAAGGAGAAATAAAATCCTTTACAGACAAGCAAATGCTGAGAGATTTTGTCACTCCAGGCCTGCCTTAGAAGGGCTCCTGAAGGAAGCATTAAACATGGAAAGGAACAACTGGTACCAGTCACTGCAAAAACATATGAAATTGTAAAGACCATCGACACTATGAAGAAACTGCAATTAATGGACAAAATAAAAAGCTAGCATCATAATGACAGGATCAAATTCACACATAACAGTACTAACCTTAAATGTAAATGGGCTAAATGCCCCAATTACAAGACAAAGACTGGCAAATTGGATACAGAGTCAAGACCCATTGGGTATTCAGGAGACCCATCTCACATGCAAAGACACACATAGGCTCAAAATAAAGAGATGGAGGAATATTTACCAAGCAAATGGAAAGGGAAAGAAAAAACAAAAAGCAGGAGTTGTAATCCTAGTCTCTGATAAAACAGACTTTAAACCAACAAAGATCAAAAGAGACAAAGAAGGACATTACGTAATGGTAAGGGGGTCAATGCAGCAAGAGCTAACTGTCCTAAATATATATGCACCCAATACAGGAGCACCCACATTCATAAAGCAAGTTCTTAGAGACCTACAAAGAGACTTAGACTCCCACACAATAATAGTGGGAGACTTTAACATCCCACAGTCAATATTAGACAGATCAACAAGACAGAAAATTAATAAGGATATTCAGGAATTGAACTCAGCTCTGAACCAAGCAGACCTAATAGACATCTACAGAACTCTCCACCCCAAATCAACAGAATATACATTTTTCTCAGGACCACGTCGCACTTATCCTAAGAATGACCATATAATTGGAAGTAAAGCACTCCTCAGAAAATGCAAAAGAACGGAAATCATAACAAAGTCTCTCAGACCACAGTGCAATCAAATTAGAACTCAGGATTAAGAAACTCACTAAAAACTGCACAACTACATGGAAACTGAACAACCTGCTTCTGAATGACTACTGGGTAAATAATGAAACTAAGGCAGAAATAAACAAGTTCTTTGAAACCAATGACAACACAGACACAACATACCAGAATCTCTGGGACACAGCTAAAGCAGTGTTTAGAGAGAAATTTATAGCACTAAATGCCCACAAGAGAAAGCAAGAAAGATCTAAAATTGAAACCTTGCCATCACAATTAAAAGAACTAGAGAAGCAAGAGCAAACAAATTCAATAGCTAGCAAAAGACAAGAAATAACTAAGATTAGAGCAAAACTGGAGGAGAGAGAGACACAAAAGAACCCTTCAAAAATCAATGAATCCAGGAGCTGGTTTTTGGAAAATATCAACAAAATAGGTAGACTCCTAGCCAAACTAATAAAGAAGAAAAGAGAAGAATCAAATAGATGCAATAAAAATGATAAAGGGTATATCACCACTGATCCCACAGTGCAAACAAATTCAAAAGCTAGCAGAAGGCAAGAAATAACTAAGATCAGAGTAGAACTGAAGGAGATAGAGACACAAAAAAACCTTCAAAAAATCAATGAATCTAGAAGCTGATTTTTTGAAAAGATCAGCAAAATAGACCACTAGCAAGACTAATAAAGAAGAAAAGAAAGAAGAATCAAATAGATGCAATAAAAAATGATAAAGGGGATATCACTAACAATCCCACAGAAATACAAACTACCATCAGAGAATACTATCAACACCTCTACACAAATTAAACTAGAAAATCTAGAAGAAATTGATACATTCCTGGACACATACACCGTTCCAAGTCTAAACAAGGAATAATTCGCATCCCTGAATAGACCAATAACAAGTTCTGAAATTGAGGCAGTAATTAATAGCCTCACAACCAAATAAAGTCTGGGACCAAATGGATTCACAGCTGGATTCTACCAGAGGTACAAAGAGGAGCTGGTACCATTCCTTCTGCAACTATTCCAAGCAATGGAAAAAGAGGGAATCCTTCCTAACTCATTTTATGAGGCCAGCATCATCCTGATACCAAAATATGTCAGAGAAACAAGAAAAAAAGAAAATTTCTGGACAATATCTTTGATGAACATTGATGCGAAAATCCTCAGTAAAATACCAGCAAACCAAATCCAGCAGCACATCAAAAAGCTTATCCACCATGATCAAGTCAGCTTCATCCCTGAGATACAAGGCTGGTTCAACATACACAAATCAATAAATGTAATTCATCACGTACACAGAACCAATGACAAAAACCACGTGATTATCTCAATAGATGCAGAAAAGACCTTCAGTAAAATTCAACACTGCTTCATGCTAAAAACTCTCAATAAACTAAGTACTTATGGAACATATCTCAAAATAATAAGAGTTATTTATGACAAACCCACAGCCAATATCATAATGAATGGGCAAAAACTGGAAGCATTCCCTTTGAAAACAGGCCCAAGACAAGGATGCCGTCTCTCACCACTCCTATTCAACATAGTTTTGGAAGTTCTGGCCAGGGCAGCGAGGCAAGAGAAAGGAATAAAGAGTATTCAAATAGGAAGAGAGGAAGTCAGATTGTCTCTGTTTGCAGAGGACATGATTGTATATTTAGAAAACCCCATTGTCTCAGCCCAAAATCTCCTTAAGCTGATAAGCAACTTCAGCAAAGTCTCAGGATACAAAATCAATGTGCAAAAATCACAAGCATTCTTATACACCAATGACAGACAAACAGAGAACCAAATCATGAGTGAACTCTCACTCCCAATTGCTACAAAGAGAATAAAATACCTCGGAATACAAATAACAAGGAATGTGAAGGACCTCTTCAAGGAGAACTACAAACCACTCCTCGAAGAAACAAGAGAGGACACAAACAAATGGAAAACCATTCCATGCTCATGGGTGGGAAGAATCAATATCATGAAAATGGCCATACTGTCCAAAGTAATTTATAGATTCAATGATATCCCCATCAAACTACCATTGAATTTCTTCACAGAATTAGATACAACTACTTTAAATTTTATATGGAACCAAAAAAGAGCCTGCATAGCCAACACAATCCAAAGCAAATAGAACAAAGCTGCAGGCAATATGCTACCTGACTTCAAACTATACTAAAAGGCTACAGTAACCAAAGCAGCATGTTACTGGTACCAAAACAGATATATAAATCAATGGAACAGGACAAAGATCTCAGAAATAACACCACACATCTACAACCATCTGATTTTTGAGAAAACTGACAAAAGCAAGCAATGGGGAAAGGAATCCCTATTTAATAAATAGTGTTGGGAAAACTGGCTAGCCATGTGCAGAAAACTGAAACTGGACCCCTTCCTTATACTTTATGCAAAAATTAACTCAAGATAGCTTAAAGACTTAAATGTAAGACCCAAAACCATAGAAACTCTAGAAGAAAACCTAGGTAATACCACTCAGGACATAGGCATGGGCAAGGACTTCATAACTAAAATACCAAAAGCAATGGCTACAAAAGCCAAAATTGACAAATGGGATCTAATTAAAAGAAAGAGTTTCTGTACAGCAAAAGAAACTATCATCAGAATGAACAGGCAACCTACAGAATGGTAGAAAATGTTTGCAATCTATCTGTCTGACAAAGGGCTAACATCCAGAATCTACAAAGAACTTAAACAAATTTACAAGACAAAAAAAACCATCAAAAAGTGGGTGAAGGATATGAACAGACACTTCTCAAAAGAAGACATTTATGCAGCCAACAAACGTATGAAAAAAAGCTCATCATCACTGGTCATTAGAGAAATGCACATCAAAACTGCAGTGAGATACCATCTCATGCCAGTTAGAATGGTGATCATTAAAAAATCACGAAACAACAGATGCTGGAGAGGATGTGGAGAAATAAGAATGCTTTTACACTGTTAGTGGGAGTGTAAATTAGTTCAACCATTGTGGAAGACAGTGTGGCGATTCCTCAAGGATCTAGAAGTGGAAATACCATTTGACCCAGCCATCCCATTACTGGTATATACCCAGAGGATTATAAATCATTCTACTATAAAGACACATGCACACGTATGTTTATTGCAGCACTGTTCACAACAGCAAAGACTATGCCCAACCTAAATGTCCATCAAGGATAGACTGGATAAAGAAAATGTGGCACATATACACCAGGGAATATTATGCAGCCATAAAAAAGGATGAGTTCATGTCCTTTGCAGAGACACGGATGAAGACGGAAACCACCCAGCTTTTCAGCAAACTAGCAAACTGGCATTCTCAGCAAACTAACACAAGAATAGAAACCAAAACACTACATGTTCTCACCCATATGTGGGAGTTGAACAATGAGAACACATGGACACAGGGAGGAGAGCATCACACACTGGGACCTGTTGTGGGGTGGGGGGCTAGGAGAGGAATAGCCTTAGGAGAAATATCTAATGTAGATGATGGGTTGATGGGCGGAGCAAACCACCATGGCACGTGTATACCTATGTAACAAACCTGCACGTTCTGCACATGTACCCCAGAACTTAAAGTATAATTTTAAAAAAAAGAACAAAATGTTCTCATTCAGTTCTAGAATGTAATACTGCCTTGGAATTATCCTCATTTGAAGAGCAGCACAGGAGTTCAGCCTCCTGTTGTCAACCCTACCTATTTTCAGTGGCTCCAACATCTAATGTCAAAAGTGTTACAAAAAACTAACATTTTACCTTAATATTTATCATTTCAGTAACATATGTTCACATATGTGTGCAAAATAACATAAAATACGACTTCGGCTTTAATGGTTTTATTGGCACTGATTTTTATCTTTTTGTATCTGATATTTTATCTGAGTCTATGATTCACCTGAAATACTTATTGTAATGCTAGAATCCTTCTAATTAATCGTATTTGATTTCTGATATTGCAAACAGTTCTTTCGTTTGATCCAAGTTCTAATACAGTGAAGTATGAAAAAATTCTGAAAGACTTGAAAAGGTTTGTGCTACCCATCTGAGTTTTCACCACCTGTCAAAAATCAGGAGGTTGTGATGCTGTTTGCCTAGTAATCAGAAGACTACTGTTGACATGGGGCTTACTTTAAACTTCAGGACTAGGTGAAAAGCCTTGTTACTTGCTTAGGACTTTACCCAAATCAAAGGAAAGTGAAATTAACATACAATAGGATATGTTTCCACAAAACCTGCACATGGACATTTATGGCAGCTTTGTTCATAATTTCTAAAACATAGAAGTAACCAAGACGTCCTTCAGTAAGTGAATGAATAAGCAAACTGTGGTGCATCCCGACAAGGCAATATCATTCAGCAGTAAAAAGAAATGAGCTGTCGAGCCATGAAAAAACATGGAGTATCCTAAGATGCATATTACCAAGTGATAGAAGCCCAACTAAGAAAGCTACAATACTATGTGATTCCAACTATAGAACACTGTGGGAAAGGCAAAACTATGGAGACAGTAAAACATTCAGTGTTCGTTTTGGGTTGGGTTAATGGCTAAGAATTTTTAGGGCAGTGAAAGTACTCAGTATGACGCTACAATGGTGGATACATGTATTAGTCTGTTCTCATGCTGCTAATAAAGACATACCCAAGACTGGGTAATTTATAAAGGAAAGAAGTTTAATAGACTCACAGTTCCACATGTTTGGGGAGGCCTCACAATCATGGTGGGAGGCGAATGAGGAGCAAAGATCTTTTACATGGCGGCAGGCGTGTGCAGGGAGATGCCCCTTTATAAAACCATCAGATCTTGTGAGACTTATTCACTATCACAAGAACAGCACGGGAAAGACCTGGACCCATGATTCAATTACCTCCCTCTGGGTCCCTTCCATGACACGTGGGAATTATGGGAGCTACAATTCAATATGAGATTTGGGTAGGGACACAATCAAACATGTCAATACATGTCACCATACATTTGTCTAAACCCACACAATGTACAACACCAAGAATGAACCCTAATGTGAACTTGGGAGTCTGTCAATTTGGGTTCATCGATAGCATCAAGTGTGCCTTGGTGGTGGGATATATTGAGAATGGGGAGGAGATGGGATTATGAGGGATAGATCTGTATCTGCATCTCAATTTTGCTGTGAACCTAAAACTAGTCTAAAAAATAAAGTTTTTTAAATAAAAAAAATAGGATGTCTTTTTGGAGGGTTGCTTCTAATAGCCTACTGCCAATTGTGCATGCAAGATGATTAAAAATATGGCAGGTGACACTGAGCTGTAAAGTGCACCAAACAATATGGTTTTGCTTTCCCTTTACATGAGTGACAGACTTCAACACTGATAAGTACAATTATTTAAGTAATTTGCAGACTAGTCTGAATCACATACATCTCAGAAGAATGAAAATTTAGTTATGGCAGTAATGAGAAATTCTTTGCCAGTGAGTACCTACTATCCTACATAAAGTCGAGTCACATACAGTATTGTTATGTGTGTGTGTGTGTGAGAGAGAAAGAGAGACAGAGAGAGAGAGAGTTCTCTTTTGTCTGACTTCCTTTTGCATGTATTATTAGCACAGTGTCTTTCTTGATGAGAAGTTCAATGATTGAAGGTGTTTATCATCCCATATTCCCCTGGCCACCTGTCCCATCTCCGTACTGCAGGTCTACTACTCACTTCCCATTCCTTTGTCGTTCTTTCTTTTCTTTTTGCCCTTTGGATTTTCCAGATGGCATGTCTAGCACTTCCTTTAGTATTTTAAGCGGACCCTCGCTTGCAGCATTGCTTCCTAGTGCACTGTCTTTTATAACAGAGTTAAAAATAATTTAAAAGCGGAGTAGAAGCCACAGGATTGGACCAAAGCCAACGCCTCTAAACTCACGGGAGCTCAGTTGTTGCTTTAAATTTTGATGTTCGTGTTTGAATATGACTCAGACCTCTGTGAAATGGCAAGTCTCGAGTTGAAACCCCTGATAATGAGCGCAGGATAGATCTTGGTGCATAAACCTGGTAAGCTTCATTCACTCTTGGGCCTAAAATCTGAAAAGTCCATCGCAGCCCAGATGTCCTGTCCGTAACTTTTTGTTTGTAATTACTTAGGGAGTTTTTGTTTGTTTTCTTATTTCCTATGGCCTGTGATCACCAAGTCAGCTGATAGTTAACAAATAATTTGATGTAGAAATTGACAATTTATTCACAAAAAGTAGTTTAGTTTTGCTTCCCTCTCTTCCTCTATAATTACTTCTTCCCAATAATTTTTTTTATTTTTTTATAAACAAAAAACTACATGATCTAAAAGCCGTGTTTTTGTTTGTTCATTTGATTTGCTTTTGTCTATACTGGTTTGATCTAGAAACAGCAGGTTCTGGGACACACCAACACAACTCTAGCATCAAATGATTTACGTGACTATGCCCCATTACAGCCTTCCTATTTATAGACTGACCATTTTACTAGTTTTCTTTTGCTATGGTTCCATTAATTTTGGTCAATAATTGTGAATATTCTTCTTAAATATACTTTATTTTCCTAAGGTGGTTTTCACAAAGTTACTCTTGTTTTATTTCCTGTATAAACTGGCACAACTAAAGTAGAGTGTATTTAGTTGATTTTTTTACATTTTATAATTATTCTCACTCAACGAACTCACGTGCTTCTCCTAGGTTGCTTTAGTCATTGTCCCTTGAGTAATAGTCCTTATAGGACCAATGTTGTGTGTGTGTGTGTGTTTGTGTGTGTGTGTGTGTGTGCATGTGCTTGATTTCATCTGCTCTGCGTCCTCCTCTCCTTTAGAACTGTTTTGGGAAACTCATGAATACACACATTACTTTAATTTTTAAGTGCTCTCCCATACATAGTGGTAATAAAAGTGTAGGTCTGCAATCTGCCATCTGTGATTCAGAAGTCCAAAACGCCTGAAAACCCATGTTTTGAGTATTTGTTTAGTTACTCATTTGGAGGCAAATCTTTTCTGCCCTAAAGTTATGAGACAGACAGGCCCACCCAACGGATGGAGCACCACTGTCTTTATTTAAGCTTCTTCTTCTGGCTATCCACGTACTTTAGGGCAGCAGTAGGGGGTGTTTGATTACCAGAAGCTGTCCTAGACCTTCAAGGGTGTCATAATGTATAGAACATGTGCCCTATAACTTTTCTAAGATCTGAAAAATAAGTGAATTTGACACACATCTGATACAAAGGGTTTGGGGCAAGGGTTTATAGGTCTGCATTTTGAAGTAAAATTGAATTTGGGATTTTCTGGGCTGTGATACTGTTTGTTTCACTAGTTTCAGTATAAATGGTGAATTGTAAAAATTGAGCCGAGGCCAAAATCATTTCTTGAGCTGTGATAAAACCCTGACCTCAGTTTTTCACCATTTCAAAAAGCGTTACATGATTTCAGGAACCGGGACATTCTAAAATAATTAAATATTCACTTAATAGTATTTCCCCCACAAATCAGAGCTTTGTCTTTCATTGATAATTGGAACTACATTCACATTAGACAATGTTTGGTGTCATTCCAGAAATAACTGAGCATTCCGAGTGGGAAAATGAAGAGGAAAACATTTGCCCAAGTGTTCAAAGGTCTCCTCGATCGTTCTTTCAGGATGACGTATGTAGAGCTAGCCGTATGTAAAACTCTGAAGGGGAAAGAATTCGCTTTGATCCCTACTCCCAGATATTTGTCTCCGCAAGCCTCCGAAACCCCGTCTTGCTCCCAGAGTAATTTAATATTTCTTAGCTAGTGACGAATCACTCCTGAGGTTCATCTTCTAATGACATTATCATAGGGTGAGGTTCCATCTAAGGACACTTACACTGCAAAAGTTGGCACCTGGATTTTAAAAATGAAGTAGTCAAAGAATGAATCTAGAATTGTGGAATGACCAAAGTTAGGATGGGCACACAGGGAGGAACTTACGTCTGACGAGGCTTCAGATGAACCTGCAAGGTGGTTTACCTCCACTGGCCACTCAACTGCCCTCCTCTACTCTGGATATAGGCTTGACTTCTCCTGATTTGTTTTCACTTTCCAATAGGCCATACTTTCATAAGATGGAATCGGTGAAAAAAAAAAAAAAAAGTGGCTTACAGCAGAATTTAATTGGCCCTGAAATCTAGGGTATGGGAGATGAGACAGGGGCTCTCTCCCAAGGTTAAAACATTATTCTGAAAATCATCTTCCACAGAAGGCCTGCATTTGTGCTACTTCTAAGTTACATAATTAGAGGAAGAGGAGGTATGTAATGGTGGTCCAGGTGAATATTTGATTTCTGTCACTTTTAATATTCATTTTCATTTGTCTTCACATGCTAGCAGTTTGCCATCTGTATAGTAATAGCTGTGGTCCAACCCAGTGCCAGGGTTCACTGACAAGCTGGAGAGCCATCGCAAATCTGTGGGATGACGATGACTTTAGAGAATGAAATGGCAACAAGTACACAAATGCAAAGAAGAGTTTTGGATTAGGATTATGAGGTTTGAAAATGGTATCCTTAATCCAGTTTGAGCATATTTAAGGATATTTATATTTATATTTATATATTTATGCAATTACTTGTAATTAGAATATTCAATTATTGGGAAATAGAGAAAGATATTTAATATCACTTTGCTTTAGTGATGTCCTGTAGGCAGCTGCAAGAGGGTCTCATACTTCTAAATTGTTTTTATCTACATAGTAGATTCATAACATATGCATGATTAACTTACAGGCTTTCATGTATCATCCACTACTTAATAAAAGAGAGAGACAGGAACTGATTTGAATAATGTAAGCAAGCACCTCAGCCAGTCATTGGTCCCAATGAGCATGTGGCCCAAGTGAAGCATCAAGCGGGAGTCCAACAAAAAGCCTGTGGAGTCTGGAAACCTCTAGAAGCAGAGATGGACCCAATGCAGAGACAGGAGCCTCAGCCTTGGAATGGCAAGCGCATTCATTCAGCCAGCAAGGAGGTTGGAAGCAAACTCAACCCAGAGTCCCCAGAAATGAATGCAGCTCTGTGGACACCCCAACTGTGCAACAAGCAGAATTAATAAAGTAAGTTTAAAATGGAGAAATTTGGAAAAAAATAATATGAACGTCATTCCTGCAATATTTTATATTGAAAATAATGCATATGAATTTTGTTGTTTGCATGCATCTCAATGGGACTGTTTCCTACAAGTAAGCAAGCAAGCCTGTAGTCATTTTCCATAAAGGTGCATATTTCATAATTGCACATATTTATTATGCTTCAAAAATGGCAAATATTTTAGGTCAGAAAAACCACACTATTGAAATCTAATATTATCTTTCTGTGTTCTTTAATTTCATTCTCATTATTTATCACTAGGCTAGAAATATTATGCTAGAATGAAGGAAATGGGAAATTAGAGATTGATCTAAACCGTTCAGAGGAAAACAACTCTTACATGTTTTTTAAAAAAACTACTCAGGGTATTAATATAAATCTAACTTTATCACTTGCAAAATATATTTAATTTATTTTTGGCTTTATGAAAATTACACGTTCACTTAGATTAAAAAGTCAAACCATTCTACAGGGGAGAAAAGTAGCAGTTCTCCGTCATGTGGTCCATCTTTAGAAGCAGCAACTTTCAAATATTGATTCTGATATTTGGCTATTATTCTGACAGTTGCTTCTGTATCTCTGAATAAGATTTGTGTATTATTGTTTCTCTTTGTTTCTGGTTGGGATAGTGTCTAGTGACTTTCCATTTCGTAAGTTCAGAATTTAGATTTGTTGCCCCCTTTCTACACACATCAGCAATTCTCCTACATGCAAACTCCAAACCCAGTTATCTGACAGTTCTGAGAGAAAATACTCAGTGTTTCCTTAATTGTGATCACACAGGTGATAATCACAATGGAGACTTACAGGTATAATGATTGCATCCCCTTCTTGTACAATATTTTTGTTCGTTTTCTCTATTGTCTTATTTGGTTCTTACATAATTTATTTCAATTTCTAATCTAGGTTCAAACTCTATTAGAAGGGCAGTCTCCATCATGCAAAGTCTGCATGCTCTCCTTTTCTTGAAACATCCCTTCTAGAGCCCTTGGCCCCACTGATCCTACATGGGCCAGTTTCCCCCTCGTCCTGATTCATTGCACTTACCCAGGGAGTCCCACTCATTACTGTGCTGGCAGGTCCCTTCTCTTGCAACTTGAGTTAAATCCCTGAAACCATTTCTATGTTGGTTTACCACTTAAATTGTGGTAGAGCCTGTCCCTTAGTAGCTTTATAAGAAAGAACGCCAAGTAGCAGGTAAATTATTGAGACATCTACATTAGGGTCGCCCTAGGCTGATTATAACTGATAATCTAACCTTTGTGGCATAGCCAAAGAGTTTGGCTTTTGTTTTTGTTTCCACACGGCAAGAAGCATGAAGGCAGGAAATTCAGGTCTGGTGTGGGGTCTGCTATGTCACCAAGGTCTCAAGTCCATTCCATTCTTGCTTTACATCATCCTTGGTGTTACATCCAAATTCACATCTGTGCTCCAAGAAGAAAGAGGGGAACAAAAGCTGCTCCTTACATACCTGTATTTTAATATAAGAGAAAGAAAACCTTTCCAGCAGAATTCCACATATATCATATTGACTAGATTTTTGTAACATAAATAATCCTACATGTTATTATGCTACTTTCTGAGCACTCTTCCATGATAAGCAACATTGTGATGCTGTTCATAAGGAAGACGAGGGAGTAGCTAGTAGTATGCAATTTTAGTGGACTCCATCACACCATGCATGTCTGTCTGTCTATCTATCTATCATCTGTCTATCTATCCATCTATCACCTATCATCTATCTATCTATCTATCATCTATCACCTGTCTATCATCTATCTATCTATCTATCTATCTATCTATCTATCTATCTATCTATCTATCGTCTATCTATCTATCTGTCTGTCTATCTGTCTATCTATCTATCTATCTATCTATCTATCTATCTATCGTCTATCTATCTATCTGTCTATCTATCTATCTGTCTATGTATCTATCTATTGTCTATCTATCTATCTATCTATCTATCTATCTATCTATCTATCTATCTACCTATCTATCTTTTTTTTCTATTTATGCTCTCATCCTTTATTATTTGTTTAACTGAATATAGAGAACATAGAGTTCTGGGTTGGAAACTACTTTTCCTCAGAATTTGAAAGCATTTCCTATTGTGTTCTCTCAGAGACTGCTGCTACGTAAAAGCTCACCAAGCTTCTGGTTTCTTACACTATTGATGTAACCACCCCACACACCGTCTCCTGTGTTTTGCAGTTTCAGGATTAAGTGTTCCTTTGTGACCACCGGTGCAGGCTCTCACGGAGGCTGCTCCATCTGTGGGTCCATGTCCTGCTGCTGTGGATGGACTCTAGCTCTAGTTCTGTGATAATGTCCCAATTCTCCTTCTGTGGGTCTCCTATTATTCGGATGTTGGTCTACTGGATGGATCCTCTTATATTCTTACCCATTTTTCTCTTCCATCTATTTTTCTTTGTTGTTGTTCTACTTTCTAGGAAATTTTCACAAGATTATGTCTCAATCCTTCTATTCGAATGTTTGTACATCCCATCCCATTTTAATATGAAGAGATATTTTGGCTCTGAATCTCCTTCCTTTTCATGTAAACTCTCATCCGTATCTTCTCTTATTGTCCTGAAAATATCAGGTTTTTCAATTTTTTTCTATAACTTTTATTCTCTCCAAGTTTCTCAGTTTATCTTTTGTTTGGTTTCATCTTTTTTTTAATATTAAGGGTTATTCTCATATGTCTGAAAATCCTTGGCCCTCAAAAGCTAAATTCAAGATTTCCTGCTTCCAAAATATTGTTGCTATAATCCTTGATTCTGCTGGGTTGGTCATACTTCCCTAGGCTTTGGCCTTCATTTAATCCCTTTACTGTCACTTTGTGAGCTTTGAGAGTAACCAGAAATCTACCATATTTATGAGGATGGCAAAGTTAATTGTCATCTCTAAAATACACATTTCTTATTGTTTCCTTTCTCTAGTCCTCTTAGCAAACCCTGCCCACTCAACCAGTGGAAGAACAAATATTTAGAACTTCCTGAAGTAAGAAATAAGAAACAATATTTCTTCCAATTCAAAGTGTATCCAGGAAGTCTATGTATGAGATCAGCTTACAGTATTCACTTCAGACCCCAAATCAGGATATGTTGCTTGACAAGTATACAGGGAAACTGTGCTGAATACTTAAAATATAGCTCACCTAAAACTTTATTTATGATAGTCTGACTCATGACATCCTGACCTAGGAATTCAAGAAAGGGGTACTTTTCCAGGCTATGTATTGGAGTCCTTCAGATTCTGCCCTAACCTCACCCATGGAAACCACATTAAAGTTGCTACAATTGACTCGGGGAGGGGAACATCACACACCAGGGCCTGTAGCGGGCAGGGAGGTAAGGGGAGGGAGAGCATTAGGACAAATACCTATTGCATGCGGGGCTTAAAACCTAGTTGATGGGCTGACAGGTGCAGCAAACCACCATGGCACATATATACCTGTGTAACAAACCTGCACATTCTGCATGTATATCCTAGAAATTAAAGTAAAATTTAAAAAAATTAAAAAACAAAAGCAAACAAATTGCTACAACTATCTGTGCCCCTGACTGGAAAAAACCCACCCCCTCTCCTTCTTTGTTCACACTATATCCCAACTCCCATGGTTCTAGATATACCTGGCTTCAGATATCTGCTCATACTATGGTTCCATGAAGTATTTTTCACCTAACAGTCATCTAGAAACTATTCACACATTTTTGATAGAGTTTAGAAAATTGCATATGAATAATGATGGGTGTCTCAAGCCTTAGACAAAGAACCTTTATAGTCTTAATATTTTCCATAACATATACAATAAATAAAAATTTTGAAGACTGATTAATATTCATGTATGTCTACAGGTTCTATAGAAATCATTTCAAGGAGTGGCAAATAATTTATTGAGGAGTGATAATCTCATATTTAAACAGAAAACTTGGGAAACGCAATAAAACTTCTAGTAGTAAGGAACTCCCTATCAGTTAAACCAAAGCTCCCAGCAGCAGTAGTAGTCCATTTGACTATAGCCAGCTCCCTACCAACTTCGCCTATTTGGAATTCGACTGAGGACGTAAATGCAAACATCAGAGCTCTCCAAATGGCCCCATGAGACTCTAAAACTCTTTTATCTTTAAACTTGTAATCATAAGAAGGTTTTTCCAATTCTCACTTGGGGTCAAATTTATTTTGCACAAAATTCAAACAAAAATTTTTGTCTTATTCTAAAGCCGTATGTTGGAAAGAAGAAAAGTGAACTGATATAGGTAAGTATTCTAATGAGAGAAAACTAAATAGCTAGCAAGATAGAAGACAGAAAATATATTCTAAAATGAAACTGAGAAATAGAATGAACCATGTGGTACTGAGTTAGATTTAGAGACATCAGTATGATCTCGTGTTTAACTTAATATAGAAACAGATGGATAGATACAGAAATAAGTGTATATATGTGTGCATTTATCAGTTAGTATACATACATATATTTCCTAGCTCTGTCTGCTAAGATAGTAGCAGTGACACCCAGCAGCAATAAGCTCACCCCAAATGCAGATCTTGGTTTCTAATACTATTCTCCTATAAAAGAATCCCAGGGATCCTTGGATAAATTACCAATTCCAGGGCTTTGCAGGAAATAGATAACATGACCCCAAAGAATCTTTGAGTTCCAGAAAAAAGGAACTGCTGACACAACACAACTATGGGGACACGTGAAAGGACACAGGTGCCAACCTGCTAGAGCTCCCAATGATGAAAGCTGAAAACATTTGAGCAGCAAAATAAATAACAGAGTATTGGATTAAAACCCAAAGTATAAAATAAATATTCATGAGTTCACACTGATATAAATAAATGATTGAATATGTAAATAAAAAAGATTTCTTAGCCTGTTTTCTGATGCCATTACTGAATACCACAGACTAGGTAATTTATAAAAGGATAAATATATATTTCTCACAGTTCTGGAGGCTGGAAAGTCCAAGAGCAAGACACCAGCATATGGTGCCAGTCATCCCATGGTAAGAAACCAGGCAGGAGTGAGCATGAGAGACAGACAGTGAGGAAGGGGGGCAAACATTAAGAGACCACTCCTGAAATTACTATCCCATTCTCCAGAAAATGACATTAATTACCTCATGAGAGTGCAGCCCTAATGACTTGATTCCCTTATAAAGGTTCCCCCTCTTCATACTGTTACAATGGCAATTAAACCTCAGCATGGGTTTTGGAGGGGATATTCAGCCCAGAGCAGTGAGAGAAGGAACGAATCTCCCTTACAGAAGAATTTCAGATAAATTATGTAGACAACTCTACCTTCAAGGAGTTAGAGCATAAAATACCACCACTTAAGTATGGGCTTGGGATAGTGACTTCCTTCCAAAGAGTACAGTACGAAAAGGGATGAGGGGAAAGACCCTTATAGAGGAGAAACTTGGCCAACACTACCTCAGTCAGGTGATCAAGGCCAACATCAGTAGCCCTAAATCATGTTGAGGGCACATACCCTTGCTAGGATGTGATGAGTGTTGAAATTTACCTCTATGGTCTTCATATCCAAAACATAGCCCTCCAGTCTAGCCCTGAGAGAAATGTCAGACAAATCCAAATTGAGACCTTCTTCTAAATACCTGACCAGATCAAATCTGTCAAGGTCATCAAGAGCAAGGGAAGTCTGGGAAACTGCCACAGCAAGAGGAACCTCGGGAGACAGACATGGTGACCAAATGAAATACGGGATTCTGGATGCAATTCTGGAACCAAAAAGATAACTTTAAGTAAAAATGAAGGAAACACAAACAAAACATGAACTTTGGTTGGTAATAACATATCAATATTGGTTCCTTAATTGCTTTAATATAAAGTAGAAACTGAATGAAGAAGAAACTGGATAAAGGGTATACAGAAATTCTCTTCACTAAAACATATTTTTAAAAATAAAAGGCAATAGAACTCCAAGTATTGCCAGATTGAAGTAATTTACTATACATGCAGCCAAATTTATATAATACAGTGGAGTATAAAAGTGGAAAAACCGATTTTTTACAGACTGATACATCTGAGTTTGGTTTCTGGGTAAATACTTTCTAACCCTATATTTTTTTGGCAAGTACTTAGCCTTTGCTGAGACTCAGTTTTGTCATCTGGAAAACTGAAGTAATCATAGTATTTACATCATAGAGCTTTATGAAAAATAAATTATTAATTAATATACAGTTCTTAGCACCATTCCTGGAAGATAAAGATCATTCAATAAATGTTAGCTATTAATATAAAATATTAAAGCACAATACACTAATGTTCACAATAATGGTCTAAGATTTTTGTAAAAGGTGAGATTACATATAGAATAACTTTATCAAGAGCACAGAAAAGTGATACATTATAGAAAGTCCCATCCAATGTGTTAAATGAAAAATGGACCCATTTAAGCACTGTAGAGAGAGAAGTGGGCAGTAGGCGTTGCATATGTGGGGACAAAGTGTCAGAGGTCTTCACAGGCTGTGATTGTTTTTCTGGTAGATAGTCCACTGAATGTGGGCTGGAGAGCTAGATGGTGGCGTGGGAGGCATAACATTCATGGTTGAAGGTTAGAGATGCTGCAGTCATTTTAATAATGAGGCCATGGTAGGAACAGGGAAGTGAGGACCTTTAACTAGAAAACTCGACTTCCTCAACTCAAAATACCCTTCCTTCCCTGATAATTTGAGGTAGCTGAAATATTCCTTTAGCTAAATTAATCCTTTAATTAGAAGAAACAACAGTGTTACAGGTAGCACATTCAGCACCTATCTCTCCAATATTTTGATCATAGTTACTCAACAGAGTGGATGACTTGGAGTGGTAAAATGTAAATATTGGAGGAAGAGCCCCTGTTTAACTCTTACTGGATGAACATGCATGCTGTCAGAGATTCAAATGCAGGCTTTCACTGGGTTACCTGTTAACTTGGCACTTCAACTGTCTCTTCTAAGTCTGGGAACAGATTTTGCAAATTCCCCTTCCAGGTGTGGCCCAAAGTCAGAGCTGGCCAAGGGAGCAACTCCATGAATCTGGGACATGAGTGAACTGGAAGCTTCTATGCCACTGGCTGGAATTTCTCTGACCAGGTTTTGAGGAGTAAAAGTATTCGGAGACTGAGCCAACAAAAGCAGCAAATAGGCTCTTTGTTGTCTCTGTAATCTGTCTTTAATCATTCCACAATTCCCTGGTTTTCTTTATATTCTGTGGCATGAGTTCACTCAATCTGCCATTTGCCCATTAATGGCAAATGCTCAGAAGACAGTGACCCTGCAAGCTCCTGCAAGGTCAGAGAGTTTGTTGCACTTTAAAGAGCCCCAATACAATATCCCCATTTGCCTGGAACAGTTCAGGTTTATTTCTTTTTATTTCAAGCAAGAAAGAGTGGTAAAAAGTCAATTTATTAACAAGAACTGTTTATTTTGTATATTCATTTTTATTTTTATAAATGTATGGGGTACAAGTGCAATTGTGTTGTATGTATGTATTATTAATAGCCATTCTGACTGGTCATTCTGACTGGTGTAAAGTGACATCTCATTTGTGAAGTCTGAGATTTTTGTGTATCCATCACCCAAATAATGTACATTGTATACACTAAATCATCTCTCATCGTCTACTCTCCTTCTACCCCATGACCTCCCAATTCTCTAGTGTTTATTGGTCCACACTATATGTTAATTTGTATAAATTATTTAGCTCCTACTTATAAGCAGGAACATTTGTATTTGTCTTTCTGTTTCTGAGTTGTTTCACTTAAGACAATGGCCTCCAGTCCTATTCATGTTGCTGCAAAAGGCATGGTTTTATATATTTAATGCTTAATAGTATTCCATTGCATATATATATCACATTTTTATTCAATAATTCATTGATACACACTTGGGTTGATTTCTGATCTTTGCTATTGTGATTACTGCTGCAATAAATGTACAAGTGCAGGTATCTTTCTGATATAATTATTTCTTTTTTCTGGCTAGATACCTGGTAGTGGGATCACTGGATCAAATGGTAGTTCTGTTTTCAGTTCTCTGAGAAATTTCCGTACAATTTTCTATAGAGGTGGTACTAATTTACATTCCCATCAACAATGTTTAAGTGTTCCCTTTTGTCTGCATCCTCTCCAACATCTATTGTTTCTTGTCTTCTTAATAATAGCCATTCTGACTGGTCATTCTGACTGATGTAAAATGATATTTCATTGTGGTTTTGATTTGCATTTCCCATATGATAAATGATGTTGAAGATTGTTTCATATGCTTCTTGGCCACTCAAGTGTCTTCTTTTGAAAAACATCTATTTGTGTCCTTTGCTATCTTTTTAATGGGATTATTTGGAGGATTTTGTTGAGTTGTTTTATTTCCTTTTAAATTCTGGATTACTTTCCTATTAGATGCACAGTTTGCAAATATTTTCTCCTACTTTGCAGACTGCTCACTCTGTTGATTACTTCTTGTGTTGTGCAGAAGGTTTTGAGTATAATCAAGTCCTATTTGTCTTTGTTTGTTTGGCGATTGTTTTTGCTTGTGCTTTTGAGGTCTTAGTTATGAATTCTTCACCTAGACCAATGTCCAGAAAAGTTTTCCATAGATTTTCTTCCAGTATTTCCATAGATTCAGGTCTTATATTTAAACCTTTAATCCATCTTGGGGTGATTTTTGTATATGGTGAGAGATAAATCCAGTTTTATTGTTCTGCATATAACAATCCAATTTTCCCAGCACCATTTATTAAAGAGTGTTCTTTCCCCATTGCATGTTCTTATCAACTTTGTCAAAGATCAGTTGATTGTAGATATGTGGCTTTATTTCTGGGTTCTCTATCTTATTTCCTTCATATATATGTCTATTTTTATACCAGTACTATACTGTTTTGTTTACTATAACCTTTTAGTATAATTTGAAGTCAAGTAATGTGATACTTCCAACTTTGTTCTTTTTGCTTGGGATTACTTTGGCTATTCAGGTTCTTTTTCGGTTTCATATGAATTTTAGAATAGTTTTTATCTAATTCTGTGAAAAATTATGTTGGTATTTTGATTGATAAGGATTACATTGAATCTGTAGATTTGTGGATATTTTTCTATTTGTTTGTGTCGTCAACAATTTCCTTCAATAATCTTCTATTTTTTTCTGCCTTGGTTAAACATATTTCTAGGTATTTTGTTTCAGTTTTCAGCTACTGTAAATGGAATTACCTTCTTTACTTAGTTCCCAGCTTAATAATTACTGGTATATAGGAATATTACTGATTTTGTACTTTATTTTGTATTCTGAAACTTCTTTACATTTATTTATTAACTTTAACAGATTTTTGGTAGCGTGTTTAGGGTTTTCCAGATATAAAGTCATATCATCAGAAAACTGATAATTCAAATTGCTCTTTTCCAATTTTGGATGCCTTTTCTTTCTTTCTCTTGCCTGATTGCTTTGGCTAGGACTTCCAGGACTATGTTGAATAGGCATGGTGAAAGTGGGCATACTTGTTTCATTCCAGTTTTAGAGGGAATACTTTCAACTTTTCCCCATGGTAGGATGTTGGATGAGGATTTGTCAAAGATGGCCTTTATTATTTTGCGGTATGTTCTTTCTGTACCTAGTTTGTTGAGGGTTTTCATCCTGAAAAGTATGTTGAATTTTATCAAATGTTTATCCTACATCTTTGAGATGATTTTATTTCTTTCTTAATTCTATATATATCATGTATCCCTTTTATTTATTTGTGTATTTTGGACCATCCTTGCACACCTGGAATAAAACCCACTTAATCATGGTGTATTATCATTTTGACATGCTGTTGTACTCAGTTTGCTAATATTTTGTTGAGGACTTTTTCATCCATGCTCATCAGGGATATTGATCCGTCATTTTCTTTTTTTGTTGTTGTTGTGTTCTTGTCTGGTTTTAATATCGAGGTGATACTGGCTTCATAGAATGAGTTAGAAAGATTCCTTCCCTCCTCAATTTTTTGGAACTGTTTCAGGATGATTTCTTCTCTTTACATTTGGTAGAATTGGGCTATGAATTTATCTGGTCCTGGGATATTTTCATTGGTGTTTAGGGGAGACTTTTTATTACAGATTCAATGTAATCCTTATCAATCAAAATACCAACATAATTTTTCACAGAATTAGATAAAAACTATTCTAAAATTCATATGAAACCAAGAAAGAGCCTGAATAGCCAAAGTAATCCCAAGCAAAAAGAACAAAGTTGGAAGTATCACATTACTTGACTTCAAATTATACTAAAAGGTTATAGTAAACAAAACAGTATAGTACTGGTATAAAATTATTGATATTTGTTCTGTGGCCTAACATATGGTGTCTTAAAAAATGTTCCATAGACATTGAGAACACATGGACACAGAGAGGGAAACAGCACACACCAGGGCCTGTTGAGGGGTGCGGGGTGAGGGGAGGGAACTTAGAGGACAGATCAATGGGTGCAACAAAGTGCCATGGCACCCATTTACCTATGTAACAAACCTGCACGTTTTGCACATGTATCCAGTTTTGTTTGTTTTTGTTTTTGGAAGAAATAAAAAAACAAAAACTTCCATGGGCTGATGAGGAGAATGTATGTTCTGCAGTTGTTGGGTAGAACATTCTGTCAATGTCTGTTAGGTCCACGTGCTCAAAAGTCCAATTGAAGTCAAAGTATTTCTTTGTCGACTTTCTGTTTCAATGGTCTGTCTAGTCCTGTGAGTGGGGCGTTGAAGTCCCCCACTATTACCCACTATTGTTGTGCTGCTGTCGATCTCATTATTTAGATGTTGTAATATTTGTTTTATGAATCTGGGTGCTTTCATTTTGGTTGCATGCATATTTAGGAATGTTATATTGTCTTGCTGAATCGATATTCATATATTTATGTAATGACTTTCTTTGCCTTCTTTAAATGTTGTTGATTTAAAGTCCCTTTTATCTGATATTAGTATAGGTGGTCCCACTCACTTTTGGTTTCTATTTGTATGGAATATATTTTTCTTTTCCTTACTTTTAGTCCATATGTATCTTTATGGATAAGGTGAATTTTCCTTAAGTAGAACATGAGAGTTGGATCATGTCCTGTTTTCCCAATATCGTGCTGCTTTATCCAGCTTCCTGGAAACTTTCGTTGTAGTGAGGTGTTATTATTCTTACCTGAATATAAGCAGGATGGATGGGGTGGCCATCCACTTTGTAGCTACAGCTACCACCCTGGCCTCACGAGGAAATGTCTGTAGTGCATGCAAGATGGATAGAGTTTCTATGTTCACATGTGGCTAAAACTGACAGATGACCAGCTATAACTCATTCTCTTTGTTCAACACTCTCTAATATGATAGCAGTAACAGCTCTTTTTCAAGGTCAGCATGCCCATGAATAAAACTAAGTGTTTTTAGATGATAGAAGTTGGAGAAAGCTGGCCCTTTGGTCTGGGTGGTGGTTGAAGATGTGGTCAGAGCTGCAGCCCTTGCTGACCATCTCCTATTCCAGCTAGTATCCTGGCAGTGGGAGGCCCTAAAACACCCAATGCCTATTACAGACTAAGTGGGGGGAGATTGTATTATGGTTGGGCAAATGTGGAGTATGCGTAAAAAATAAAAGTACTGCAGCAGTCCTCTGTAGTAAATTTAGAGGGTGGTCTGGATACCTTTACTACAATTGTTCAGGCATTCATCTTGTTATGTAAATATTTAGCCATTTATTTCATATTTAATAATAATTTTTAAATTTTGCAATAGACCTATTATGCAGTTATTCTTTAACCAGAGGAAAGAAGAAAGAAGAAAGAAAATATAGAAGGAAGGGAGGGAAGGAGGGAGGGAGGGAGGAAGGAAGGAAGGAAGGAAGGAAGGAAGGAAGGAAGGAAGGAAGGAAGGAAGAAAAAATGAAAAGAGAGAGGGTGAAATGTATCATATATTACAAAAGAGTGTGTTTAATGAAAAAACAAATATTTTTCTCAAGAAGTTCAATGACCAATGTGTAACTTTTACACTTTGTTTGCCAAAATTTCTGTATAATAAAGTACCTTGGTGATGTCACTAAGCATATAAAATTCATAAGGCACAAATCTTCTAAGAAAACATTTGTATCTCCTTGAAATATTCAGATGTTTTAGTAGCTTTTTATTTGAAATAAATTTCGATTTACAAGAAAGTTGCAAAACTTGAGAGTGATCTTATGCCCTTCGCTCATCTGTCCCTAATATTAACAAGTTGTGTAATCATGAGTCCATTATCCAAGCCAGGAAATTAACATGGTTTAATACTACTAACAGACTTTATTTGTGACTTCCCAGTTCTCCCTACAGCCCTTTTCTTGTTCTAATGTCCCATATACATGGTGTATACTTTTCATGTCTCCCATGTCTCCTCTAATCTGTGACAATTCTTCACTGTTTCTTTGTCTTCCATGAACTTGATGAAAATGAAATCTGTGCGTAAAGACAATAACATATGATGTGTGATTGCAGAAAGTGTGTTACATGTCACTCAGCGAAGCAAAACATTTCTTTTAGATCAAAAAAGTGTTATAAATTAATCTCTCTGGTTCCAAGCTTACCTGTGCATGTATGAGGAGTGAAGCAATCACTGCCATTGTTCCAGTTTCATTAGCTGAAGAAACGCTTTGCAGACGGCTGCAGGAAGCCAGTTTTATTTCAGTGTCATAGATGCCTCAAGTAGAGACAGCAAAAAATAGATAAATTTGGTGAAGAGGTTAAACATTGAAAAAAGTGTTTATATTTTCAGTGATATTAATAGTATACATGTTGATGGAACCTGGCATAATACAATGTAGGTACTAAAATAAGAAATTTTGTTATACATAGACACACATATAGATTTTGTCAATTAAACCACAACAAAACTGAAGGGGAAAAAAGGAGCCTATAGGACAGAAATGCATTTGGAATTGGTTGTGGCAATTGAAATGCAATTCATATCTCAATTGAAACAATGTCTCTTTTTTTTTTTTTTTTTTTTGACGGAGTCTCACTCTGTTGCCCAGGTGCAGTGGCATGAACTCAGCTCACTATAACCTTCACCTCCTGGGTTCAAGTGATTCTCCTCTCTCAGCCTCTGGAGTAGCTGGGATTACGGGCGCAATCTGTGATAAATAATATTCTAAGTTAGAAAAATAAGCTGTAGTTTTCAAATACATGGAGAGAGAGGGAGAGACCTCCAATTTTTTTGTGACAATTATGACAATGATTAAAAATAAAATTCAACATGACGGTACACACTGTCTCTTTTTGCTGCAGTTATAATTAGTTTTTTTAATAAAAATATAACTGTTTAGAAAATTACTTTGTAAATAAACTCATGTCATTCTTTGGGTTGAATAATTTGATAGAGACCTGATTTTTACTTGGATAATTGTATATTCAGTGAAATATTTAAAATACCATACACAAAGTTTATTTCATAGATCTTGTCTTAGAGAAATATCTATCCAATGAATAAAATCTAAATGGGTTTGGTTTTAAACTAAATATCAGTCAATTAACTTTTTTTTTCATTACACTTTAAGTTCTGGGAAACATGCGTACGCAGAATGTGCAGGTTTGTTACATAGGTATACACGTGCCATGGTGGTTTGCTGTACCCATCGACTCTACACAGCAAAAGGAACTATCATCAGAATGAACAGGCAACCTACAGAATGGGAGAAAATTTTTACAATCTATCCATCTGAAAAAGGACTAATATCCAGAATCTACAAGGAACTTAAACAAATTTGCAAGAAAAAAACAAATAACCCCACCAAACATGAACAGACACTCCTCAAAAGAAGACATTTATGTGCCCAACAAACATATGAAAAAAAGTTCATTATTACTGGTCATTAGAGAAATGCAAAAATCAAAACCACAATGAGATACTCTCATGCCAGTTAGAATGGTGATCATTAAAAAGTCAGGAAACAACAGGTGCTGGAGAGGATGCGGAGAAATAACTTGTTTGTGTTTTAAAATTCCTCTTTATTTCCATTTTCTCAACTGTTACATGGCTGCCTACACGACGTAACTTGCAGCTCTTATGTGAGGAGAAAATGAGATAATTAATAGATGCAAAGTGCCTGCCACAATATATAGCACTTAAAACTATTCCATAAATGGTTGTTACTACTGTTTTTCCAGACTTTTTTGTCTCTAAATATCTGGCATATTACAGGGGCTCAATAAATCAATACTGTAAAGTAAGTTAGTTAGAAGTGCCCAGCTGGGATAAAGCAATTTTGTGCTTTTATATTTACCTAAGAATTGATATAAATTAACCAATACTTTATTATCTTCAGTGTGGCCTATGTTTTATCTTCTGGCTTTTCTTATGGTCACTAGTGCCTGGGGGAGTTCTCATTTGCAATACCAGAACTTTCTCTCCGTAGGACTCCAGTTGACATCAAATAATGATTCTTGCAGACACGGAAACGGATCATGTAAAAGCGATGGAGGGACTGAGCTGTCTTGTATATGTGATATTTATTATTACTGTTGAAACACGAGAACATGAGCATTCAATGAGCCACAGTTCTGGGAACAATTGGCAGTGAGGTCACAAGTTATGGAAGCGCAGATACGGGTCTCACAATTGGATTCTGAGCTGCTTACATGCAGTAAGACAGGAAGATTTTGCTGACATATTTGACCCCAAATGATTACAGTTGTGATTGGCCATTGAAGGAAAGTAGTTCAGAGGAGAAAGTGCCCATCTGCAGAGTACCTAGAGGCATGGATGAAGGCACCACTCTGCCTTCCCACTAACCCACAGAGGTGGTTCCTGTGACCTGCTCCCAGAGCCTGTCAGAGACAGGCAGTCTGTCCCTGTCCACAGGGCCCCACTTTCATAGCAGAAGACAGTGCCACATGTGGGAAATTCGGGTGTCAGGTGTCTATCGAGGAATAAAAATCAAATTATATGTAAGGAAGAAAGAAAACTTGTATTACAGTTTCTTTCCTATTATTCTTTAAAGGAAGTGATGCACCCTTGGAAGTTAAGCTTTCTGTAACTAAACAAGAAAGTCGAAATGACACAATGCAGTGGACAAAGAAAATATAAAAAAGCAAGAAAAGATGCATGAAGTAAACTTTCTGGTAGAGAGAGAAGCTAAGAAGGTGTAAACTTTCTGGTAGAGAGAGAAGCTAGGAAGGTGTAATAATGCCAAAAAAGAAAGAAAGAAAGAAAAAGCTAAAAGTAAGCATGAGAGGAGGATTTCGGGGGAGGTTACTGATGGTGATAGTCCGAGCTCAGGTGCAGGCTGGTGATGAAGACCTCAGAGGCACAGAAGGAACAATGAAGGCATCAGAGGCACCCACGGGAATTTATTAATGGAGAGAATATTGTGGCAACAAGAAAATTTCACCTCGTTCTAGTCCAGAGTAAATGAAGAAAAGAGAAAAGAGTTACAGACATCAGAAGAAGAAATTGTAGTTAATAATGAAGGCACGCTGGCCCATTCATGTTGCTGTCAGACAGGCTCTAGCCAAAGTTTAAGAAATAGGAAAGTGATTAACACAGGTTTATAAAGCCATCAAACATGAACTATTTAGGGAACTCCCTTCATGTCCAGCAGGAGGCTACCTCTATATGAAATAAACTGTATAGTGGCTATAAACATAACACACACAAAAAGTTTTGATGCTTATATGAAGATAAATATTCATCAATATTGTTCAGAAAATTTACTGAACATAAGTGGAAGTTATTGCAAAAATAAAAACAAACTTGGAAAACCAAATTTATCCTCAATGCTGAACATGACAGGAATTAAGAATTAGAGAAAAATTAGTACAAAGCACATTTGGAATAGAATCGAATGATCATTTAACTAGAAAACTTAAGGACTAAATCTCGATAAAAATTGCTGATAAGGGAGAAAATCTACTTTAACAATATCTGATATGCACAGATGAGTTCCTTCTGTGTTCCCTTCCTCCACCAGAAATTGATAAAATCTATTGAAGAGAATTATGGAAAATAAAAAAATGGTATGTGTATGTTAATACACAAAATATAAAATAAACATTAAAGGGCCGTGGATGCTTGTATTTAAAATGTTTTAGTTTTAGAGTTGAAGAAAAAGTTAAACTTGAGCATAGGATAATCACATTTTATTCTTAATTTTAATAATTTTTAAATTATTAAAATTTTAAAAATGTGTTTTTGACATATTGTATGTATTTATTCCTCTGTCCTATTATTGGTGAAATAACCATGACAAATAATAATTCACTATAGGTCAACATTAGCAAAAGAATTATATTGCTCGAGACATCTGTCTTGACTGGTTAGTATGAGGACTTTCTTCTCTTTATATTCTTTAAATTATTTCTTTGGTGCTCTAAATTGCCTTAGTTTTATTTTTTATAAAATTTTTCAATCTTCTCTTCAAATAAGTTAACCCTCCAGAGATCATTAATTAAATATGCCCAAGTGGAGTTTAGAGGATTGATAGTGACCTTTCTGTGTTCTAAAGAGTAATATATTTTTCTCAAATCCCCATTTAAATTGTTAAACCATGAAAAAATTCCTCTCATTTCCGAGCTGGTGAGTGTCTCAATAGAGTCTTGATGTATCTACTTTTTTAAATACAAATGTATATAAGTATGCAAGGAGCCAGATTATCAGATCTTCTGGTCTATGTTTCCTCTGCTTCTTCAAGTATACTCCATTTTTCTAATGACAATGTGAACAATTATTAGGATTCAACGTTCTTCAACTCAATACACTTTGAGTGCTCATTTTATTTAATGTGTTATTCTTGGGTGTATAAAGCGTAGAAAGATAAATGATTCATTCTTTCTGGGGCAAATCGGCCATAAGTCAAATCATTACAAAATAAAGTATTCCATGGTGAGGGTTAAACCAGAGAAAAACCCAAATAAGGTGACAGAAGAGGAGGGGATCTACGGGAAACCCTCCTGAAATTCACCCAGTTCCTTGAAGGGTGGTGGGTAAGTAGTCTTTTAATAGAGACTTCACTTTCCTCCTTGTTTACTTTGAAGACAGAGCCAGAAGTGAAAAGAGGTGAAGTAATTAAGATGAATTGGAATGAAATTTAGGGTTCTAAAATCTACTTATTTTCTTAACAGTACTTCTTCAGGTTCCTCCTTTTCTGGCATCAGCTTCTATCCGTATACGGCACCACACAGACTGCTCACTTGTGAGGTAAGCCTTAGTTCTTAATTCCAGGGGTTGCTCTGACAATTATTTTTTCTTTCTTTCCTTCTTTTGAAACTGCTTTAGTTTTTCTTAGATTTTGCTTGTCGAACGTCCTCACTCATTCATTCACTCCCCCTTCGTTCACTTAACACATTCACTAGGCAGCTAACTATTGCCACATGTGCTGCTGAGTGTTCGTGTAACACGAGTGAACAAAGCAGGGTGGTTCCTCACCTCGTTGGTTCTGTGAGCAAAGAGACAAGTCCCTTTGAGAGACCACGGGAGGATGGAGGAGAGCCACAGAACGTGTCATGTATTAGTCAAGGCAAGGAGAGTGGGAACACTCAAAGATAATGTGGGGAATTTGGGAGATGGGTTCGTCCAGTTAGACCTGGAAAAGAGGGCAGGCAGGTGGGTCCATGACACGGCGGTTCGGGGGAGAGAGCTGAGGGAAACCCAGACAGCCTTGCTTGGTGGAAATTTGCACATAAAAATGGAGTGAGCTTTATAAGATCCTGAAAGAAATGTGAACCAAGGATTTTTATATCCAGCCAAAAAACACCCTCAAGCCTCAGGGAATGTGTTCCCATAAGTTTTTCTTGAGGAGCCTTCTAGGCAGTGAGCTTCTGTGAACCAAAATCATGAAGCAGATTTGAATGGAAAGACTGTATCATCATTAAACAGACAGCTCCACATAGACATTACACTACGTGTTGGTAAAAGGTAGAAAGTATCATATTTAATGGTTATATCTTTTGACAATATAACTATAATTCAGCCATAAAAACTGAGGAAGAACCAGACAACCAACTGGAAAAACAATTTTGAAACTTCTCAGTAATCATATTGATGGTGGTAATACTTAGTACTGTCATTTTGAGACTAATACACTTTTTAGGGCTAAAGCAAAAAGAAAGTAATTATGGGATATTTTAGATAAATCATCTGCACAGTCCTTGATAGATTTTTTAAACAGAAGAAGGTAGATGTGAGCTATATAATTGATTTGGTTTGGCTGTGTCCTCAGTCAAATCTCGTCTTGAATTGTAGCTTGCATAATTGCGGCGTGTCATGGGAGGGACCCAGTAGGAGGTAATTGAATCATGAGGGCAGGATTTTCCTGTATTGTTCTCGTAATAGTGAATAGTGGACAAGGACTTCCCCTTGCACACATTCTCTCGCCTGCCGCCGTGTAAAACATGACTTTGCTCCTTACTCACCTTCAGCCATAATTGTGAGGCCTCCCCAGCCATGTGGAACTGTAAGTCAATTAAACCTTTTTTCCTTTATAAATTGCCCAGTCTTACAGATGTCTCTATCAGCAGCATGAGAACAGGCTAGTACAATAAGAGACTCCATGAAAAACCTGTGGTCCTGAATTTGGTGGGAAGTATAAATAGGAACTGATAACTTGTTTGATCTCCTGGCTGCATTCACTGAAAAAGCCTAGAAACAATGTGAGTGCAGTGGCAACCTTCATCCCGAGCCCCAGACAGTGGTCCAGAAATATCATTCCTCAGGAAAAGAAATGAGAACTTCTCAGGAAACTGGAATGGAAGGGTACAAAATGAGCCTGGGACATCATGACTTACCACATGGAAAGAAGGCTCTCAAAGGCTACTGGCATCATCTCAAAGACACAAGATTCGCTGTGAAGAGGCCCCACTGCCCAAAGATGGAACAGCTTGAGCTTCAATGAGGAAGATAATGATAATGCATAGAAACCTAATGAATAGGTTTAAATCCACCTCATAGAAAACTTTTTAAAAAATTAAATGGTCACCTTTGAAAGATGATAGGAAACTAATTATCTTGATAACAGTCAAGAAAGGAAAGAACCAAGTACTTATTCTGCCTTTCCCACATGAAGTCTACCAGAGACCAAATTGTGCAGGTGAGGGAAGCTTCTCCTTATAAAAATATTACATCTAATAAGGAAAAATTAAGTGATTGAATTAGAACATCACCATTTTGCAATCTCTACGGAATCTATTTATTAGTCACTGAGGAGCAACCACTGATAACATCACCAAAATATCCCAAACATGACATGTTTCCTGATGGAAACACTTGGCTCCCTGAAAGGCAGGCCTCAGGTGTGGAATGCAATCCTCCTAAAGCCTGGAGTCCAGGATGCCCTAGGCAGGAAACGCAGAGGACAGAAGAACACGTTGAACTGCACCATGCACATGAAGTTAAGAAAAACGCAGGAAACTCCATGATCCAGGTGAATTTGAGGAGGAAGAAAGCCACTGTGTCAGGATTCAGCATGTGGAGAGTCCTGGTGTGGGGGGCTGGAAAAGTCCTATTTTTTGATCTGAGTGGAGGTCAACAGAGTGGTTTCCTTCAGAAGAATTTATTTTCTCTGCATCTGTTCTGTGTTATATTCCTGTATCTTTTTTATTTTATAACTTAAAAAGGTTGGGAGACAAAATAGAAAAGGCCTATGTATCTATACTGTTATGTTTGGAGGAGATTAAGATAGAGGTAAAATGGTCTTATGCTATGCTGGCAAACATATATGTTTTAAAATATAAGCATTTTTAGATATGTAGAAAAATATGAGAAATATATAATACCAAGTATACAACATAAATTACCTAAGGTTAAATGTTGTCATTTTTGTTTCATGTTTAAAAAAATAAATGCAACCCTGAATATAAGTTAGGTCCTCTTCTTTTCACCCAAATTCTCATTCCCTTTATTCCCCAACATTCCTCCCTAGAGGGAACCAACGCCATGGTTTATAGTCACAAAAACAGCAACAATGTAGCCTCCAGCATTAGTTGAACATACTAGTGTGGACACACTTTGCTCGCTTTATAAGAATCAACTCTTGGAATTGTCAGGACAACCTCATGAAGCAAGTGCTGCTGTTTTTCTCATTTTGCACAGGAGAAAACACAGGCACAAGGGTCACTTGCTGGCGACCTCAGAGCTGGGAAGCCACGAAGCCAGTGCCCAGACCCAGGCAGGTGGTTGTGTGAGTTCAGGGTGTCTGTCCACAGAACCACCAGGGCCAGCATGGCTGCAGGGAGTGAGCATGATAACAGAGTGATGATCTTGCATGCAGAAATTGCACCTTACCTCCTTATGGTTATATTATATTGTCTGCATTGAAATTATATTATCTAGCATTAAGTTGAATATAAAATCCTGGTCGAAAGGCCACATGTTTGGAGATTGTCTTACCTCTTTTGTGATTTTTGGACTCCATTAAATAATTAAATCATTGAATGTATGTCATATACATACATGAATGTTGTATATGGCTATGTTGTATAAGGTATGAATGGCTGGCAGTCACAACAAATAAAAAGGTCTTAGTGGAGGTAACATTCTTCATTTCTTGAGGCCTGTTTTCTCAACTATAAAGACAAGTAAGTCTACCATATTTCTAAGTTTTTCTCTTATCTTCAATTTTTGCAGTTATTGTTGTATTGCATAAGTGACCATTCAGTTCTCATTATAAAATAGGGATATTCAAAATATAAAGATAGATGTCTTATATTTTTTAAAGAAGCTGCTGAGGAAAGGCCAGATGAATGGATTTTATTATTTTTTGATTAGTGTAACAAGTAGAAAACAATGTTTAAAAAATGTCTGAGCATAACATAACATTAATTGCATTAAAGCTGGCAGTGGAACTCTATGCTTGTGTTTTTCTTATTCTTTATTTGCATTTTCTAATTGATGACAATAAACATGAAACTCAAAAAATAAAATGAGAACAAATCCAAGACGCTTGAAGTATATACACTATATTTTAATAAATGTGCCTTTTTCCTCCCTAATTACCATGCCTGTGAAATCAGGCCTGCTGTTCTCCTGAGCTCTCCTCGGAACCTCGCCCTGGCTCTTTACTCTGCCCTTCCACTTAGCCCCTTCCAGTTTCTGTGGCCCTCTCTCCCTTTGCTGTCTGTCTCTTCCTGATCTCACCGTGCTCCTCGGTAGGAGTGGTAGGTAGCAGGCGTTTTCTGCTGAGGACCTACTAAGTGTCCCCACTGAACACACACAGGTCTCGCCGTGCAAGAATTGACCTGATCATTCTCTGCGTGTCCCATTTTGCTGCTCAGCCCCTGCTGGAGGTCATGCTGCAAGCTGACCCTTCACCTACCCTAGGGTCTAACTCCCCACCCATTACGAATGCCCGTGCTCTTGTTAGAACAACTGTTACTAGCTTTTTGCCTGCATGTTGGCTTTGCTGGATTCTTGCAGATCTCTGACTCTTTTTTGCATTATTAAATGTGCTCAATCTGCCTTTGGTGTTCTTCACAGTGTCAAGGGCCAAAGAAGCCAGGAGACCTCAGAGGCAGATTCTAATCAGGGTTTCATGTGGCTAAGATTTTGAGACTGAGACAAATATAGGTTTTTATTTGAGACCCATCTTTCAGACCCAGGTTTTAAGGCATACATTTAAAAATTTGCCTTGTTACCTTTTAAACACATCATACTTTTTTGTCTGAACAGTATTAACAAATGGAGAATCTATTTTATTTACTAGAATTGATATTTTAACAATTTTGGCTCTTTCTAGACATTCATCTTCCAAGAATAAAGATTTTTCTGCAATGAAGAAATTACATAAGATATGGCAGGTAACCTGAAGGTATCCCAAACTTATCTTGAATAACTTAAGCCTTGTCTTAAACAATATAAAGCTCTGGAATAAATATGATCCTGATGAAAGATAAGAGAGTATTTTGAATGTCTTAAGTTTGAGTATTTTTTAAATCACTCATATTATTTTATAAGTATATCTTCTGACTTTCAAATTAAGTAAAATAATACATGGAAGGTATTTTGTGAAGTCCCTCTCTCATTTAGATCTGGCTAAAGGAACACAGCAAATTCAGTGAGACTTAGCTTGAAATCCACGGTGCAGATACATGTATTCACATTTGAGTTAATGTCCCAATTTGAGCTCTAGTGGCCTAGAAAAGAATTTTTAATTTCCTGCTAACCAAACATTCTTAGATGTCTTTAAGATAGTATAATTCTAATGGACAAACCACCAGGTTTATTCATGCAGGCTACTACTCCATCCTGAGTGAGTGACTGTGGCAGCTTAAAGGATCTCTTTCTGTCTCTGTCTGCCTGTCTCTGTCTCTGTCTTTGTCTCTCTGTCTCCCTCTGTCTCTATCTCTGTTTTCTCTCTGTCGCTCTCTCACTTCTTCTCTCATCAGTGATTTCGGACCAGTCACCACCTTCTAGACTTCAGCTTTCTAAACTGTAACATAGATCATCTCTAAGTTAGCCTTTTCACTTCTAATTTCCTATAATTCTAACATCTGCTTGTGTTTTTATTATAAGTGAATTTAGAAAATGAGATTCCAATTCTACAAACTAGATTGTCTGCATTAGGCAACTATTTAAGATAAATTTAAAGAGTGAGGTTCCAAACACCACTTCTCATGGCCTCCATAAAATAACATGGAATTCAACTCCAGCCTTTGAAATTCTTTTCAGATAAGGGTAAAAGTAGGTTCAAGGAAAAACAGCACAGCTCATGAATGCATACATTCAGAAATAGTGCTGAAGAAGCGTGTCTCAGCCACCCTGGTGTAAAACTTGCCATCAATCACAGAATGTTGTCAGGAGAGGCCTCTGAAATTTACATTGGTAAAAGATGTAAAAGCCAATACAATGTATGTTGTTGTCCACACTGGACTTCCAGAAAGGTTAGGGAATGAATAGCAAAGCAAGTCAAACAGAAACGCAGGTCCAGAGCCCTGGGGAATGGACAGGCTTCCTGGGAAGGGCCTGTGGCAGTGACAGGACAGACGGGCTGATCCTGGGGACCCAGGGAAACATAAAGCAGGAAGAGCAGATCTAGAATAAACAGCACTGACCGAGTTCCCAAACTCCGAAGCTGCAGAATATCCCATGCCTTTCTTTTTTGTTACACACAAGTAGAGGAATCTAAACAGAACAAAAGTTCTACGATCATACAATAACAACCAGCTGCCAACATTGAAGCAGGCAGAAGGGAAGGATCCACAAAGACGTTTTTAAGGTCCGGGACAGGAGTCCAAGCACGTGTCCCAGTGTTGAGCAAACATTCATGCATTCAGTCAGTCAACGAATATTTATTAATATTTATGTCTATGTGTGAAAAAGTGCTGGATCTTTGGTTATCGGCAGTATTTCACATTCCTCCGTATTCCTCCATACGGTGCTTCTGTCCTTTCTGTAGACCAGGGGAAGCCCAGCAGACCTATCCGAGTGTGAAACTAGAGGAGAAAGCTGGCAGGTTCTATCTGAGAATTCAATATGGCAGTCACCGGCTCGAAGTGTGGCAAGTAAACCCTTGAAATGCTGCTGGTACGAATTCTGATGGGCTTTAAGTGCAGAACACACACCAGATTGTTTTTAAAAATGTAAAATAGGCCAGACACAGTGGCTTATGCCTGTAATCCCAATGCTTTGGGAGGCTAAGGCAGGCAGATCACGAGACCAGGATCTCAGACCAGCCTGGCCAACATCGTGTAACCCCGTCTCTACTAAAACTACAAAAATTAGCCCGGCATGTTGGCAAGCGCCTGCAATCCCAGCTACCTGGGAGGCTGAGGCAGGAGAATCACTTGAACCCTGGAAGCGGAGGTTGTGGTGAGCCAAGATTGTGACATTGCACTCCAGCCTGGGCAACAGAGCGAGACCTCGTCTCAAAACAAAAAAACAAAAAACAAAAACAAACGAACAAAAAACACTGGGCGCCATGGCTCATGCCTGTAATCCCAGCACTTTGGGAGGCAGAGGCGGGCAGATCAGCTGAGGTTAGGAGCTCGAGACCAACCTGGCCAACATGGAGAAACGACGTCTCTACCAAAAATACAAAATTAGCCGGGCGTGGTGGTGCATGCCTGTAATCCCAGCTACTAAGGAGGCTGAGGCAGGAGAATCACTTGAACCTGGGAGGCAGAGGTTGCGGTAAGCCAAAATTGCGCCACTGCACTCCAGCCTGGGTAACAAGAGCAAAACTCCTTCTCAAAAAAAAAAAAAAAAAAAAAAAAAAAAAAAGTATCTCATTAATAAATTGAATTCTGATTAATAATATTCTACATGTATTAAGTAAAATGAATTATCAAAGCTTATTTCACCTGTTTCTGTTTTGAAATATGTAGCTATTAGAATAAATTTAATTAAACACGAGACTTACAGTATATATCTTTTGGAAGGAACTGAACTAGTCCAATGTTTTTCAAACTTCACTGTGCATACAGTTCACAGAAGAATTAGGTTAAAGTGCAGATCCTGAGTCAGTGGGTCCAAGAGAGGCCCAAGAAGCTGCATTTTCAACAAACTCTCCGGAGATACCCATGGCTCCTACATCTATCCCAAGAATAAGATGAGCTAGAAGACAAAGGCACTTTTAGTCCATCATTGGGAAACAGAACACCTGCTGTGTAGTGTATTAAAAGAAAAAACAGGAATCGTCCTTTATTACAGATTAATAAGACCACACATCAATGGAACATTGTTAAGATATTTCTCCTTGCAAAGTTTCTTCCAGTTTGATATCACAAAAGGGTTGGTAACTAACTGTGCCCTAAAGTTTGTGGGGTTTGTTTAGCCTACTTACTTGTTTCATTTCTGATAGAATTTGGACTGTGGCACAATTTATTTCCTTTCTGGAGTCTAAGGGATTTTGCATTTGCAGCTGACAGAGAAAGAAGTTTTGGAGCCAGAACTCCATCAGATTTGTGTGGAGCAGGGCCACTTCCACAAAGGCTCAGAAGATATGAATGAATGAACGAGACTACTTCTCAGAAAGCAAGCAGGCCGGGGTTTGGGGTGAAGGGCGGCAGCAGATCCATGATGAGAGGTAGAAAAGGAGAGACTGTGCCGGAGCTTGGGCTCTTACCTTGAAAGACCCAGGGTTTAGGTGTTTGTGCGTGTGTGTGCCTTTGTATTCTGTGTCTGTGTATTGTATCAGTGAAAGCTCTGAGATACAAGCAAAGGAAACCAATGGGCTCATTTCAGCAGAAAAGGCCATTTATTAACAAGATACTGGCATCTTGCCGAATGCCCAGGAGTGGAAAATGAGGAGAGAGGGCTGTGGCCATTTCCAATGTCCAGGCCGCACAGCTGAGGGAGTTCACTCAGAACAGCTCCAGCACCTCCTCTGTCCTTGCACTCACTGGAGAAGCCTTCTCCACTTGCCCAGGCTCTCAGGGTGGCACCTTCCTCCATGAAGCATCAACACGGAGTAAGTGTCTGCTATTTCCTTCCCGTGCTGCTCCACATCAGCACACATCCCTAAAAACCACTTAGGCATCTTAACGCAATCCTCTCCTGACCGAGAACGTTCCCCCCATTCTTAGAAAGGAAGGGCTTGATTCTCTGTGCTCAGCTCCCAGTCCAGGATTCCTAGCTTGTGTCCACTTCTTCTCTATTCTGCCATAATTCCACGTCAATATGCTTCGTACTGTAGGCCACTATCACCGTAAAATGACAGGGGAAAGAGAGAAAAGCAGAAAATTAATTCAGTTGTATAAAGATGTACATGACCCAGGAAGGAAGATAAATGCAGTCAAATATTCTAAGCCTTTTGTCTACAAGATGAGCATCAGCATCTTCCCGGCTCCATCCCGGGCCCTCTGCCTTCAGCCGGCTCCTCAGCTGGTCAGAGGTGCTCACCTTGTAGGATGACATCTGCACGGAGAGATGAGTTCTCAGTGTTGGCAGCTCTAGTCTTCCTTTGACTTTAGAACTGAACCTGGCATTATTGAAAGATGCCCCAAGAATCTTCTTTTTGCTTTCAGGGTAGTCATTAGTGCACCAAGATGTCTTATTTAAGATGAAAAAAGGAGGGGCTTTCAGTTCATGGCCCTAAAGTCAGAGCAGGGCCCTCCCCGTGTAGCGGTCCCTGTGTTCCTTTGCTAATCTGGGTCAATCCTTTTACTGAACACCTAACCCCGATGCAGCCTGCTCCCACAGTAGCCTGAGCCTCCAAAGAGAGAAAGCCAGGAGTGGAAGGCAAAGCTTCTTGCCTTTCTGTTTACAAACATAACCTGGCTATTCCCCAGACAATCAGATTCTAGTAACTTTATAAGGTGCAGACCCCTGTATTTTTGTTGAATTCACCTTCTGGTCTCTAGTAAGTCTCTGTTTTATGAAGAAACGTGGCATGAATACCGGCCCCTCCTCTCCAGGTTCTCGCAGTGTTCTGTCATTGCTGTAGTGGGGCCACCCTTATGTCCTCTGGGCAGAGAGAAATTGTATTTTCTGCAAAGATAAAGAATTAATGTAACCTAGGATAAGACAGTGAAGATGTGCTCTTGTTCCTAAAATATGAAGAAATACTAATCTTGGTCTTATCCTTTCATTGGGATAACATCCATTTCCTTGTGATTGGAGCTGTGAGGATTTGCTGGAGTAGAGAAGCTACATTTGGAACGTCGTCCTCTGTCAGCTCATGGTAGCTCACCACGGTTCTCCAGACTTCCGTCTTCTGTGCTAGCCCCACCAGTGAATGAAAGAAGATAAGACAAACATGCCTGCCGTCATCACCACTGGCAACTTTACAGCTATCATTTCTCCAGCACTGTCACAGTGCTTTCGATTTACTATTTTGATATTCCATTTATTAGGGATCCAGGGAGGGGATTCCACCAGCTATTGAAAATATCTTTTTTTTTTTTTTGAAACTGAGTCCCGTATGTCACTTAGTCTGGAGTGGCACGATCATAGCTCCCTGCAGCCTTGAGCTCTTGGGCTCCAGTGACACCTATCTCAGCCTCCTGAGTAGCTAGGACTATATGTGGGCACCATTATACCCTGTTTATTGAATACACAGTTTTCATCTCTGCCCATAGGAATTTTGGGGAAATGCAGGGAGGGTTTAAGGCCCACTGAGCATGCATCTCCAACCTTGCTGCCTGTACATCTCTCTCAGGTGGACCACTTGGTATTCTGGGTTCCCAGAAGTTAAGGCAAGCCAAAGTCCAATGAAGTCCACGAGGTAGGGGCATTTCTCTTCTCAAATACAAAGTCACACTGACAAACGGCTGTAGAGCCATCTGGGAAAGGACATTTATGTTCACGATGTTACTGCAAGATCTTTCTTTAAAGGCATCTCTTCATTCTAGATATCCTGAGTCTAGAAGCCAACTTATTTCCGAGATTGGGTGAGGATCCTCAAATCTTCATGGTAGAGCTTGGGTCCGACACCTGTGCACAGACACCAAGTTTCTTCAGTTCTGTAAATCAAGTAGGAACTTTGTAGACCACCCATCTATTTCAGCAAATTATTCCATATGGCCAGGGCTGGCCATTTAATTGGTTTTCTGCCATGTACTGTGAGCTGACGAATTCCTATCTTATGAGGTGTTTTCTACCAGGAAAGATAACAAAATTGCTATTTCTCAGAGATTGAGTTGTCTGCTTTCTTAGTACGCATATGTGCCTCATTTAGTATACTTACCTACAAGTAAATATTCTGACTGAATTCAGCACAAAAATCAGAACTACTAGGAAGGTTGAAATCTCAAACTTGGAGAGTAGCACGTTAGTGATAATACCTAAAAGTACAGCTGGTTTTCTCAGGACACTGTTACAACCACCATAAACCCTACACACTGCCACTGTTTCTCAATTACACTACACAGCCACCATTGCCGTAGGAGAATCTTTAAGGACTATGGTTTTCTGTGGGATCAACACACAATTCAAAATCTAAATTGGGAATGTCATGATGGTGAGTCGTAAGCCACGTGTCCATGTCTTTGCTGAAAGAGAAGTTGGAAAAATAAATTAGATTGTTATTTTAGTATCTAGAGTGAGAGGCAGTCCCTACCTGCTAAGGAGGCTCAAATGTTGGGGAGGGTTGGGATGTAGGAAGGAGGTTCCAATGCTGGAAAGTCAGAAAGAGTGAAGCATTTACTGCAGCATGGACTGGGGTGTATGTCTTTCTCCTTTTGTTGAACTCCATCATCTTCTCTGCCTCCATGTTTTTTCTAGATTCTCTTTTCTGAATGATTTTCATCACCAAAACTCTTCTAAATATGCATGATAATTATTAGTATTTTCAGTACAGTGAAGAAAAATATAATTTTGAATAAAGTAAGTGGTCTATTTTTTTAACTTCAGGGATGAGACCCATAAGCTAATTATAAAAATCAATAAAAGTACTCTTATTAAGAACCTGATTTAGACCAGCACTATTCCTATGTACTTATAAGCTAAAAGGCATAAGTCCCTTTCTTCAAGTAGCTTGAATCATTGCAGAGATACTAACCTGATGGCATAAACAAATAAAATGTGATATAAAAACCCCAGATGCAAAATAGTTCAGAGACTGGGTCTCAAAGGTGTACAGGTCGTGTAGAAAGTCTTGTTGGAATATGGGTATTTGTGAATTTATTGGGCCACTACAGGTGAAATGAAAGGTATTTACTTTCATAAAATCATAGATTGTTTTAAAATTATGGACTTTGAGTAGGATAAATACTCTTTATAGATTATCTTAGTTTGTGCTGGTTATAATCATCTAAACCAGCAGTCCCCAACCTTTTTGGCACCAGGGACAGGTTTCATTCGTGGAAGACAATTTTTGCACAGAACATGTGGGAGGGAGATGTTTCACCTCAGATCATCAGGCATTAGATTTTCATAAAGAGCAGACAACCTAGATCCCTCACACACACAATTCACTAGAGGGTTCACACTCTGACAAGAACCTGATCTTGCCACTGATTTGAAGGAGCTCAGGCAGTAATGCTCACTTACCCACCGTTCACCTCCTGTGACCCAGTTCCTAAGAGGCATGGACTGGGGTTGGGCACCCCTTACCTACACCTTAAATTTTCAATTCTCTTTTAGAGCTCAAAATTATATTTCATATTTATATCTATATATTTTGCCAACAAATAACCAGTTCTATAAAATCAGGCCAAGTGATCTGAATACAGATGTTTTCAACTCTACCTGTTCCAGACTCCCCTAATATGGGTTTATATTCAATGGAATAGTCAACCTGGGATAGCTGCAGAAATAATGCATGAGCTCTGAGGTTTATGGTCTACCCTTTTTGATCCAGTCATTTCACCGAGATTACACAACCAAATTCTATCTGGCCACAACTCTTCTTGATACCTCAGCTCTTCTTCATGATATGGCTCCTAAATTTCTTTCTCATTATTCTATTTATCAAGTTAACCACCTACACCTTATTTCTTTTATCCATTTGCTGTTGAGTCATTCTATAGATGTTTTGATTAGTTGAAGCTAATTCCCTGTAATGAAAATGGGTTCCCCATCTTTATCATTGATAAATTAATAAATCACCCCTTCTCTGATATATACCTAAATTGGAAAGTTGTTTCCCAATACAGTAGGGGAGGGCTATGTTAGTGCCTGATTTTACATACTGTATACTCTGATACAGTAATATCTAGATTCCAGGTTTTACCAATTTACCACCCAACTATAGCAATTCTATGCTGTTTGCTCCAGACCTAAATTAATCTCAGACTCCATCTAGATGTCACAGCTCTCTATCACTGGTGGAGATATAATTCTGAAGAAAAGGTCATGAGCTTCCTGTAGCGAAACTCATATAAGTCATCATCATGCTTTCCATGAAGGTCTAGTTCCCGACTCCTCACCTGGTGTGCGACATGGCCCCTGAAGAAACATCTAGGCTCCTTTCCTTTTCTGGTCTCATGTTGAGACCAGAGTCCAGAGAACAGAAAGGAGAGAGATTGCACTTCCTATACTATGAGAGATCAATCTATAGTTTGTTAAAGTGATCAAAATATATATGCTACAGTTGGAAATACATCATAGGTTATAACCTCTGTGTATTTCAACACATAACATTATCTGGACTTTTTCTCTTTGTACTACGTTGGAGGACATACCCATTAGAAGTGGCAATATGTTCCCATTTCTTTTCTCTTACAAATAAACAGATAGATGCATAAATAAACAAAATTAATGACATATGTATTTCCTAATACCAAAGGCTTTAACATGTGGAATAAACTAATACACAAAGCATAAAATATATTAGAAATAATTTAAGGAGGCAGGTGACAGATTAACTTAGAGGCAAAACATTTGGTTATATGGTGTAATTGCAAACTACAGAGAGATTTTAAATCTAAATGGTCATTTGAGTATCCCCCAGTCTTTCTACATCCTGAAGGATTTTATGGTACCTTACTGCAGAGTATTTGATATCATTTTTGAAGAAATCATACTGTATCAACTGAGCTACAATGTAACTGCAAAATGCAGACTGCAGTGTTGCTCTGCTGTGGCTCTGTGGCTTCATGATTCATTCATTTTTCCTCTTAAGCCATTTGAGGGCTGGTATCTCAGCTCTAAAAGTCATGCAGAGAATGGGTGGAAGGAATACAAATGCTTCACTGGAGCCAGATTCAGGCTGGGGCAGTTGTTGTCAACACGATGAGGTTGAATGAAATGCAGTGACAGTGTGGTAAGGGAAGACGTGCTTTTTATTGCTATTGGGTCCAGGGATGCCTTACCTTAAGGGTAAAACATTAGACACTATGCTTATCAACACAGCAGGCTGTCATTGCAGTGAGTTACACCTACAGCTTAAGGTAACCAAAGCTATTGAAACAATATTGTGCCTGTGTGTGTGTGTGCAGGTGCCCCATATCAAATACACATTGCATTTTCATAGACATGCACAAATGTGTAAGAAACACATATACATGTATAAATCTGTGATTTAAAATATTATGACAGTATTATTTACAGATTTCTTTCTTCTTAATGTAAGATAAGGTATTTGTGGGCAAATTTTAACTAAGAAAACCGAATGTATTAACACAAGTATGATAAACTCATAGGGAATGATTATATGAATATGTGTGTATGTATGTTTGTGTACATACATATATATTCATTTAATTTGAACTTTATTTTTAACTATGTTTGGAATGATTTTGAAGTAATAATATAATATATATATTTAAATACCTAAATACTACCCAGAAGGTCATGATTTGACCTAAACACTCACATTTGCATGGGAATTTTATTGTGCTTATTTTCTTTTTGGAGGAATGCTTTGTCCTTTACAAAATGGACAAATACTCCCACTGTACTGCAGTTCCAGTTCTATAATCATTTTTGGAGTCTCTCTTTACCCCCACGGTGACCACACAACACGGAGAACTGTCCTTACCCACGTGCTGCTTGCCTGGGGAGCTCAGTGTCTCACACACAGAAGGATATACGCTCCCATTTTTTTTCCGCCGACTGTAAATGACTCCTATTCTTTGCTCCACAGAACATCCGATGTGGTGCCCAATCAGCTGAAAAAGCTGCACAGACGTCATTAGTTCTGTGTGTGTGTGTGCGAATGTGTGTGCGTGTGTGTGTGTGTGTGAGAGAGAGAGAGAGGAGACTGCAGCTGCCTTGCCGCGTCCCGAGTGGAGTCTCCATTAGGGCAGCGCTATTGATTTCTGATTCACATTGCAGCAACAGGGCCAGAGTGCAGAAGAAAAAATCCCCACATCTCAGAAAGAGGAATTACAAAGGCAAAAATAAGTAGATAGATAGTTTTACACAAAAATCAAGCATCTGTTACCGAAGGAAACCAAAAGTGACAATTTAGCAAAATTTAAAGACTGTTTATAACATAGAATAAGGTGTACAGGAGAAGTAGAGTAAAATGAGTTTAGAAAAAATTAGTCGTTCTAATTTTTCAACAATTTTTTATGAGAGGTGATAATGGTCTAATTTCCAGAATGCCTTGAAAAACCCTGAAATACTTGGCAGAGATACTGCAAAGTCAAGCTTATCTGAAGGCAATCTTGAAGCTATGCCTGAGAATTTTAAACAACAAAATATCCAAGATTTATTTTTTAAATTGCGTTCGATTATCTTATTAGCTAGTAGCTTTCTCTATTTTAATTCTTTGTGTTGCATAATATCTAGGATACAGTAACAGGCTGGTTGCAAATGCTTGAAACAGAAATAGGTTTCTTCATAGGCTGCGTTTCAGCATGTCCAACTGTGAGCCTGTGAAGCACAGCATCGGAGTTCTCTCGAGGTCTGTTGCCTCGGATTTGGTTAGAAATTATTGAATCTGGAGTGTAAAAACCCCGTCTGGGCCTTTTAGGCAGCTTGATTTCAGAACTAGCCCTTCCGCCCCAAGACTTATCAACCGCCCCCCACCCCGTCCCAAAAGAAAAACGGAAGTAAGTTCAGCGTTAAAATAATGGTGATGTCAGGCAGGCAGTCTGCATGTGAGCAGCAGAAAATTAGAAGAATAGAACCATCCATTCTCGTTTCCCCCCACGACACTCACGCACACATACATGCACACTCGCGCAGACACACACACACACACACACACCAGTCAGTGAAGGGGAAAAAGGGTGATACCTTTTTAAAAAATGAAAGGCAGTAAGCCATTATTAGCAAGAGCTATATTGAGCATGCTTGCCAGACAAGCAGCAAAGCTGAGCTCCAGTTCCGCCCAGACTTGTGCCTTGCCATTTTCATTTTAATCAGCCTGCTCAGGATGGCTGCTGATTCATTTTGCAGGATGTCCCCCTGGGAGCCAAGGTGGAAGCCTGAGGCGAGCTGCTATTGCATCAATGCAGCACATCAGAGCGAGAGCGCGGAGGCAGAGGGAGGAGAGAAAGCCTTCAGCACCGCATCCAGATTTCAATATGGCTAGTTAGAAGGTCCTGCATGAAACCGAGTCTATTGCAGAAAACGTAATGAAAGGAAAAGAAAAGAAAAAAGTCACATTGTCATTTCATTATCCAACTATTCTCTCCCCCAACCCCTTCCTGCCACCGACACACACACACACACACACGTACACATTTTACAGTGACCATGAAAGATTTCAAGCCACTCTGTGGAAGTGTGTGTGTGTGTGTGTGTGTGTGTGTGTGTGTGTGTACTATTTACCTGGTAACTAGCTGGGGTGGTATACCTGATTTAGCTGGAGACTTTGATTTGTAGGACTGACAACCTTATTATGCAGTGAGTTTATTATTGATATTATTCTGCTCTCGGTTGCCATGGCCACCTTGTGAGAGACATTCAATTTTCTCTCTTCCATCATCATTATCTATGAGGCCATCTGTTGTGGAAAATGAATTCAGCCTCATTTGCATGACTGATAAGCAATTTTTTTTTTATCTATTTAACAGAAGGTCATATGCCGGGGATTTGGAGCTTGTGAAAAAAAAAAAAATGTGGAAAAAAAAAAAAGCCTAGGAGAGGATGAGTGGGAGTGTGTGCATGGGGGGTGTGTGGAAGTCAAACAGATCCCTGAGGCCTGCGAGCCTATCGCGCTGCATTTGTCATTCCTGCCCGGGCGACATTTTTTTTCCCTAAGCTACTGCACACTAAACAGAGTGAGAGAGCTTTTTCCTGCAGTCTTCTTGAAGCCCCCCTGGTTTTTTTACTCATTGTTGGTGGGTGTATTTTAATTTTTTCATTCCCTGGACTATGGGTTATGATATCAATATTCACTGAAGACAAAAAGCCACCTTTTCTGCATCTCGGTGGCATGCATGTGTCTCATCATCCTTTCAAACTTGTGGTGGAACAGGGTTTTCTTCCCTGTCTGTGTATTTTGAGCCAGCACAGTTACCAAAATTGAACTTGTCTTTCGCTTGTGAGCGGTTGTGGTCATTGTGAGGTACGTGATGCTCGTTAGGTTAATTTTTGGGGGACTTAGTGAGCAGGATGTGTTTTACCGTAGCTCAAGGGCTGAGGCTGCTATTCTATTGTCTGCTCCTTTTTAAAGTTATTTTTATAGCATGGCTGGTAGCTGAAATGTTCCTGGACTGGAGGCTTTGTGATCCACAGAAAATCTGTCTTTAAACTAAAATGGGTATTAGGTTGCATGACTTAACTGTGATGTTGTTTATTAAGGAAAAAGATACAAAAACAAAACATGATGCATGTATAGTGCTTGGAGGATAAGAGGATACTGAAACAAAAACTTCCCAGAGACTTGACTGGATTACTTTACATTACAAATGAAGCACATCATTTTATACAAAGGCAATTAAAATGTTAGATATTTTTGATGAATTTACCTAATGATAGGAAGAGAGTTGATTTATATTGTTTAAGTGGAGAAACTCAAATAAAGACTTTTAAATTTAACTTAAATGTTTGAAGTTCATAATAATGAAACAAAATGTAATTTATAATAGAAATATGTCTTTTTGTAACACCTAAATTAATAAACTAAAAGTTTAAATGGTACACTTTAGTTTTAAGATAGATCTGAATAAAGCAAAAGTGTATATGTAAATATTTATATGAAAGTTAGTTATATAAAATATAGAGAACAGATTTTGAATTTAGTATTAACCATGACAATTTCTTGTACCATCAAAGCTATTAAGCTAAATAATTTCTAAGTTACTTAGAGTAAACATATTTTACATAGGAGTCTTTTTGTTCAAATGTTTATATTTTTTACTAAACAAAATTGACGTCATAGACAAAAGCATCCCAAAACCACCCTTACAGGCATATGAGGGTCTTTCTAATTGTTCAACTTCATAAGTATCATGTAGCTTTAAAAATAATAAAGTCATGTCTCCTATACAGATAAAAATGTAATTATTTCAAAAAGAAAAGTATTTTATACAATATTCCTTTTCAAAAACACAATAGCATTGCATTCCTATAAGTTTTCACCTCTCAAGAACTTTGAATCCAAAGTGTTGATGGTAAGTTATAAATGCTACTAAGAGACACATTCCAGAAAAAAGGAAGTTTGTTTTTTCTGATTGACCTAAAAGAACATGTATGATTCTATCACTTCAAATGCAGTAAGTCAATTGCTTAAAAGTCTCCTTAAAGTTATACTTGAGTGATAAATTTTCTTTATTAACCAAAATAGACCACTGTTGATGTGTTTTTGTGATGGTACTTTACCTGATTGCACTTTGAAAACTCTTACCATACTATCATACACTTTTCATAAGCAATAACAGTTGTTATATAATCCTTCTGGTTTTAATCAGCCATATTTCTTTATATTTTAGCTTGAGTTTCAGAGAAATAAGTTTATTTTAAACATTAATCGTGCATTTAAAGAATTTAAAACAATAAAATTCTGATAGATTAAGAAGATTATTTAAAGTGACATCAGCTTTCTCAGAGGACTAGAGTTTAAGCATCAGTAATATGAGATCTGGATCTATATTATAATATGAAGGATTAAGTTAGTGCCTCTTGATCTGTACATATAGTCTTCAGATTTGTGAATCAAAATTGTCAACATCTAAAAAAAACCTATGAAGTCGCACAATTGATTTTTGCTTCCTCCCCACCCCCCCCCCCCAAAAGTTAATTACCAATCTTGGTTGGATTCTTCCTTGCCTCCCTGACATTTGACTGCTGCTAATTCACTGATTAATCTCATTAATGTGATTATAGTAGGATTTAGAGTTGGCTGCCATTGTTCTGTAGACAGTGCTATTCAGCCTGAGCACTTGCCACCTCATTCAGTTTTGCTGTGATTTTTCAAAGGCTGGTGGAGTGAGCTATTGTGAGCAGGCTTCTCTGCCTTCCCTTTCAGCACCAGGAGCTGTCCGCAGCTGATAGCGATTGCATTCAACAGTGACTGACTTCCTCCTAGTTTATTGGCAATGTGAAAATGGCTCACTTTCATCACCTTAATGATTGTGCTAGTTGAGGTGGAAGTAGGAGAAGCCTTCATGGTCACATTCGGATGTTTTGAAGATGGTGGCAGCAAAGATATCTATACTTGAAGATTTTTATTTAGTAAAGACTTTCCATCTGCCATTGCACACACATTTTACTCTATTTCCAAATATTCAAACTTATCAATACGTTAAAAATTACTTGTATATATGCATAGTTGTGGGTGGAAAAATTATAAACATTATTACTTTTCAACTGTAAAATTTTCTCCAAATACATGCAATTATTAATAAAATTCATCTTTGAAAAGATGCACCAGGACTATCTGGTGTCACAGGCAGAAAGTATGCATGACACACAAATTTCAACTTTTCTTTAGTTAGACTTGCATCCAGCTGCAGAACTTATGCCAATTTCACAAATTTGTGTTAGAAGCTGAGATCAAGGTAAAGGCCCAATAATTTGTGACCACATATGAGTGGTGTACAAAAATTCCTAAAGGAATATGAGTACATAGTCTTCTTTGGGGTTATAAAAGCTGTCAAAGCATGACCTTAGGACTATGTGGATAGTTTCAGAGAATGAGACTTCTTCAATATGCTGTTTTCACTGTCCTTGTTATGTTTTTCACCTAATTTGTTTATTTAATTTTTACTCTCTTGAAAATGTTTCTATTTTGTCCATTACTCTTGAATATACCCAATTATTTCACTGTCTGATGTTTTCTGTCTGCTTTCTGTGTCAATGTTTAATAGATTAGGGAAAAGAAATAAGTGATTATGCAATTTCAAAGATTTGTAAAGTTTTTCTATTTGTTACAATTATACTTAAAATTAAAAATATTGAGTTAATAATCTGATTGTTCAACTGCTTTTATAAATACTTTACAGGTATAATTTTTAAAAGCCAATTACTTCTCTGTGAAAAATTAATTTTGTCAAGTGAATAATGTTTTCAAAGTCACATGCATAAACTAGATTTTCAACTCTACCTGTAAGCCAATCTAATTTGAGGGAGAGATATTATTTTAAAAATACATAATATATAATCTGAAAGACTTTGTTTACTTGTTACATATTTTGGTGGACACATTTTAACTTCAAACAACTTAAAGGCCTATTTACTCTTAAATGTTTTATATTAAAAATCTCCTCCGTAGAATTAGAGGGACTAGTCAGACGCTCTTTGGTAATGACCACTCTGCCCTGCACTTACAGTTTGGTTTGGCTGGGTGTCCCTTTTAGACCAGGGCTATAATTTTCAATCAATAATCAGTTTTTCCAATGTGTGTTGTCCTTTGCCAGGAAGTCTACCTTGAGGCGAAGTCTCTCCAGAACTCTGTTCAGGAGGCAAATGAATGGTAGACTCAGAAAGAGAGATCGACAGTTTTGCTAAATTCTTATAATCAAACTACTCCATAGCATAATTTGATTGCAATGACATTATGCATTTTCCTATTTTCAAGTTTTTAAGAGTTCTTTTTATGAATATCTTCTCTTTTATTTGAAAAGTTGTGTAGTATCCTTTAGAAAGGAGTAACTGAGGATAAACTTGAACAAAAACTTGTGAATAACATATTTTTCACCAAGCTAAGTTTCATCATACTGTATTCTACACAACACCTGACATGGATCTGCATTTCTTCCAAACTAAACTGAAGATAAAAGATACCACAAACTTGAAGAAGAAATTAGATGTAGGTTTGTGTTTGTGTGTGTGTGGTTGGGGGTAGTGTCATATCTACATATCATGGTTGCTGGTATGAAAAAGATATTTTAAATTGGCATGCCACCCCCATACTTAAAATGTTGCCTATAGTGACCATAACTCATATGAAATAATACAAATATTCTACTTTTATAGTAATTTGTTGTATGATTTTTTCTGATATTAGATTATTTAAAGGCAACAGCTATCCATTTTTTCTATCAGTGGGCTATTTCAATGCAATGTGGTTCAGTTTGTAACATCTTTGTGTCTTGTCTCTTCTCTCTCTTTCTCTCCACTTTCCTTTCTCTCTCTTCTGCCCTCTCTCTCTTTAACTCAGTCCCTGTTTGTCTGTTTTGCCACCCTCTCTTCTCTCTGTGTTTCTTTCACACCTGCATTGTTCCAGCATACACAATGATTTTTCTATGCATGTTTCCACAATGGAAGCGTTTTTGGCTTTGACATCATAATGAGTCCTCAGGGTATCTGTAGAAGTAATCAGAGATGGCAGAGAAAATGTAAGCCAGGTGTTATAAAACTAGAAAGAATGCATAAATGCTTATTTATTAGATAGAAAAAGACTGATAAACATTGCTGTATTAGGCTATTCTGCTAGGAAAATTTTCCAACCATGTACCTCTTTTAAAATAATCTCTGCTCCCCACGTGGTGATTATCAGAAAAGTTGGGGGGGTGAATATTTTAGTCTCAGTGTAAGGAGTATTGTGTTGTGAGAAGATGGAATGATACAGGACATTCTCTTAAAGCTTTCCTTGCTTTCAGACTGCAGTGGTGTCTAGCAGGGCTCGACAGGAAGGGAATTGCAGTCTCTGTAGTAACCAGTAAGTCTGGTCCCAACACATCAGGGAAGAGCTTGGTCTTCAGAGGAATTACCTCTGAGAGCTGGAGGAGGGTGTTCCTGGTAACTTGGGGCTTCTCTGTCAGTCTCCCCACGGAAACCACAGTCAGCACTGTGCTCTGTGGAAAGCCTGCAGTGGCTGCTCCCTCGTGCTGTTCTGCTCTCGACTCTCACTCACTGTGGATAGTGGGCTGGTGAAGTGCGGGCGCCAGAGGGTAGGGGTGAATGGAATGGAAACACAGAGGGAACTGTGACCAGCACGTGCGATGGTCTCTCCACGGCAGACAGAGCCCTGCGTGGGTGAGAAGCAGACTGCGGAACAGGATTTGGCTTGATGGCCACCAGCTCTTCCACAAAAAGGTACTTCTTTCCTTTTATTGTAAAGGTTACATAGGATTTTTTTTTTTTTTTTTTTTTTTTTTTTTTTGCCTGGTGGTTGCAGTTCCCAGTTCTTCTCTTAAGTACTTCAAAAATAGTTGTTTCTCCACCTGCCTGCCTATCTCCAGCTCTCATTTGATTGCATACACAACACTTCCTAAAGTCTCTTGGTTTGGCATGTGAACACGCCAACAATGGACCCTCTCTCAAAAGAGCTTCTCCTTCAGTGTGATGCCATTGTGGGCACCGATATGTCTGCATGCTGCCTGGAGTTGTTGTTAAACATGAGTCTGTGTATTCAAGGCTAGTTTCCAGGGGCGAGGGTGGGAGGTGCTAAAGTAGCCTTTATGATTTAATGTAGCCTTTCATAACGGTGAGTGTTATAGGAGAGAGGTTTGCAGAGAGTGAAACGGTATAGTCACCACCAGAGTAAAACATCTATGACTTAATTCAAGAAGCCATTTATAAAATCAGCACTTTTTTAAGCCAGAAAAAAATGCTAATGAACATCAGGTATCTCTGTTCCCTTAGTTATTTTAAAAACCTTATAAGGTCTTGTCTTTTCAAAGAAAACTTTGTCTGTATTTTTTTCTTCAAACAATGCTGAAAGGTGAAAAATGTTTTAACTTTCTTAGACAAGAAGTTTCGTGTCTTTTGTTTTAAAAGAAAATGATACAAGAAGCTCATACTGAAACAGAATAATATAGTGTGGTTGGCAATCCAAAAAAGATTTTAGGAATCAGTTAGAGTTAACTCTTGTGTCACCATTCTTTTATTTTAAGAAGTGACAGGTTTTGGAACCTCTTTTTGTTTTGCTTGGATGTTAACCAGTAATGCCATTTAAAATACTGTAGGTTCAGCTTACTTTTGTGAGGTTTCTTTGGCCACAGCATGAATTTACCATAACATCAATGATAGGGGAGATATTTTTAGATATACTGCCTAGCTGGTAGCTGCTAACAGCCTGACTCCGGTATTTACAGTTCTCATCTATTACATTAAATACAGCACTGCTCAAGATACACATTCTGCTCTAGAGATTTAGGGGCCTGTGGGTACAAGGCAAGCAGCATACAGCACACATCTCCACTCGTGTCTGCCTGTGTTGCAAGGTTGATACACAGGAAGGTTAGGAATTACTGGTTTAATCCACAGCTGTAGTTTGAAAAATATCTAGATCAGCAGTGAAGCTCCCTCCCACCTTAGGATTTGGGGAAGTGGATATGTTTTGTGTTGCTTCAAGGAGGCAGCCTGAGACAGGGTAAGTCAGCAGGATGCTTCCGAGGCTCTTCTGCTGCAGCGATGTGGTCTCTGAGGGAGCCGGAGCCTGGTGCACGCAGCACAGGCGGGACTCGCAGCCCGGCGCTGTCTGTCTGCTGCTGCCTTTTGATGGAGGCTGCGCTTCACCCGCCCGGCAGAGCGCTGTACGCATGCCCGTCTTCCCTGTCGTTTAGTGGTGTCAACTTATTAATTTCCATCTTCGACTTCAGGCCTGTTAGTTTCCTGTCTGAAAGCATTATTACTTTTGTCCATGTGGCAAAATAATTAGCATACAGATGAGAAGTGGCCCCTTGCCTGGGCGCCGGTAGAGAGAAGATGTGCAGTGGAAAGTTGATTGGATGAATGGAGAACAAATGGTGGGCGTTCAAAAGCATTAGAAGAGTTTTGTAGTCGTGGAGCAGGTTGGAGAATTTTCTGGGTGAGTCCCTAAGATGGAAGGCAGGGGTGGCTGCCGTGGGAACAGCTGCTTGTCAGACACTGGCTTAGCCGAAGGTGCCAAGTGCGGCTGCAGGCGCAGATAATTCATTGCGACGACTTTGTTGTGCAAGTCTTGAGGCTGCTCTTTGATATCCCCTCCAGGTAAATATGTCCTGTGCTCCCTGTCTTCTCCAGAGCGTTTGTTCCGCTTCCCAAAGTGGAGCAAAGTTCAACTCCTGATGGTCAGTAACAAAAGAATAGTCATTTGCTGCTGGTTTGGGGTAGCGGCTTCATCTGTCTTCGTGTGCATGTGTCTGAAGTGGAAATTAACTGTTTAGAGATGATTGTTTTTAGAAACTTACAGCAGCCATTATTCAATGTGTTTAATTAATATTTTCTGAAACCGTGCATCGAGACCAGCAAAATTAGCAAATGTTGTTTCAATTAAAGCCCAGACATAATTAGTTTTGACTAGTATGTATTTTTCCTAGCTGGAAGATGATTTTAGCTAATTTAACCAGCAACTTACTGGAGATTGTGAAAATTGAGCTGAAGTTTCTATTGATCTGTAGAATCTACAACTAGGAAATGTAAAAATTAGCACACAGTGATACCCTCAGTTCTTTTCAGAAAAATGGAGATCATTTTTGCAAATCAGTCTTCTGAGTTGAGAAGTAAGAATAAAGAGCCTGCTGGAATCCTAATTTTCTATTGTCATCAGTGACACATTTCTTATATAATTCTGTGACTGTACTACTGCAATATGGGTGTTTTAATATTTAGTTAAATATACTTCCATCTGGGGGAATTCACAGATAAATAGTTCTATCCTGTTTTAATAATTCTGATTCTCCCTAAAAGGCAAGGGTTTTCGTTTTAACTGACCTAATTATTTCACCTGCTTTTTAGGTAGAACTCAAGTAGAAATTGTTATTCTTTAACTGTCTTTTTATAGATTCCTGAATATTTTAGATCACTTGATCTTATTTTGCTTTTATTTTAAGCTTTTTTTTCCTAAAGAGTTGCTTTACTTTAGCTGTTTGCTTTAAACAATAACAGTGAATATTTGATAGAAAATACAACTTTTGGGGGGAGGGGAAATATTTTCTGTTTAAAAAAATATATACCTTTTCAAAAAATAAGGAAACCACCTTTAACGAATCTAAACCTCAAACACAAGGTATTGAAAAACATATTAACCCTTCATGTGAAGCTGCTGAAACTTGGTTTTCATCATTTTCCTTCTCATCCTGCAAGTTTCTTAGTACTCACATTGAGCTTTTTCTGCATGATAAGTAAATTATCTATTGTTTTTTCAATATGTGTGTGTTCATACACACAGACACATTTCTTTTTCTATTTCATTTTTAAATTTGCTGGTAAACTAGAATAAGGAAAAAATTGAGTTTTTAAAAATGTAACTCAAGCAGTTTTAAATATCAAATTGTTTTCAAGCAGATTCATGAAATCTTACCTAGAGAAAAGTAATAAAGTCATAGTTCCATTATTTTCTCATGGCTACATTTCATTTTAGAGTTGAACCAAGCTTTATATGATTAATATAGCTGCTTTTAGCTTTATGATGGTGGTTTATAACTTTCTTGGGGCAAAATATCAGCATTTACTTTTTAACCTCACCTTGTGCATTTTTATGCGGAGATCCCTGAAAGCCCCTTCTCCGATGCTCTTTGTGCCTGGCTGCCTTCAAAGGTGGAGCCCAGCTGTTTTTGTTTGTTTGTTTTGTTTTTTTCTTAGGGTCAAAATTGTGTCATATTAGTCTCCACTCCATGGAACCCCATGTGCCACTCTCTGTCACGTTTGTTCTCAGGCCGTGGAGCAGGCTCACGGGCAAAGACACTGAAAGGTCCTAGGACTGGAAAACAGGCTGATGTGCACCTGTCTGAAAAGGTGATTTCTAAGGGAATTCTTCCCTGTCTAGTTGGACTCTAAGGTTGAGTGTCAACTTTGGAAAGAAAAGCAGGCTTTCATGGCAAAATTTTTAATCAATTTATGTGATTCCAAGGTGTTAGTCCAAAGATGAAGCCCTCCTTTACTTAAATGCCCTGTGTAGGCAACGCTGGTCAGTGTGGGGCGTCTGCTGTCTCAGTGGGCCTGCTCTGCTCACCGAAGCCACAGAGGGCATTGCTTTGGTGGGGTTTCCATTGACTGTGAATGAAAAAAAAAAAAGGTAAATATTTTTTATTAAAAAGGTTATTTGACTGTATTCCCTTTAAAATTCAGTACTGTTGTGTATTTTTGCACTCTTAGGGGTACTATAATTCCTCTCTTCCATGGTTTTGTGAGTGCGTGCATGTGTGTATTTTTAAAATGCCAGTGTGAAAATGTGTGTAAGCTGACAATATTTGAGCCATAGGGTTAGTATGTGTGCCATGTAAGCCTGCTTTAGATGTGCTTGTGCACTCATTAATATAGTTGAAAGAACTTTAGGACTCAATATTGCATACTGACTGCTTTTTACTGAAGTCTGACTGTTTACATAGAACACTCCAATTGCTTCAAAGAAAATTACCTCAAGGATATTGGGCATTTGCTTGAGAAATTTTCAAGTGTGGAATGTCAGGTTTAGGACTCTAAATCAAACAACTCATGAATTAATAATTTATGGGGGTCTTTTTTTTTTAGTACATTGACAAAGATTTTCATTATAGGATTTCTAGCTCAAACACTGTTCTGAGTGGTGCCTTCATGCCGTTATCTCAACCTAAATGCATAGTGTGTTTTAATGGCCCTCAACAGAAAGGTTTTTCAAAAGTCAGCATCACCTCTTGATTCCAGGGGCTACCACACCACTGAACCCTAAAAGCAATGGACCATTCTTAGAGGCTGACTTTAAATTTGGCCCAACCTCCCCTCCCTGGAGCACGTATTCCACCAGCCTGTGCCATCTGAACAGAAGCTGAAAGCACAGAGCTTTGTCGCCATGAAACAATGCTAGCCAGACTGGTTGTAGAAATAATCGAGTCTGCAGGGCACCCCATAGAGAGCCATCAAACCGAGTCTGCTCTGGAGCTGTCTGGTAGATTGTGAACATTCGGAAATCAGTGCCGCATCTGCCTGTGGACCCTGTGCTTCTCGGAAACTCCCACCTGCCCTAATGCATCTGGGCAAGAGCTTTTCAGAATCCAGTTTCCTCCAGGATAAATTTAATACGTCTTGAGGGCCAGGCACAAGCAAATTGATTCTATCTCTGCACCAGAAAAACTCATCAACATCTGTAAGGACACAGATTTTCAACAACCCCAGGATTGGGGGATGCTATTTTGTAAAATATATTCCAAGCCTACTCCCTTCATACCTCATGCCAGCATGGCATTTTTTAATTAGGAAGTTGATTAAAAAGGGCATGGTAGACCACGGATGTATGGTCTCCTGGCATCCATCCAGCTGTTTGTTGTCTGGGTCGTGGAAAGCGTTGCTCATCACCAGTTGCAGGAACGAGGGGAAATGATTATAAGGAATGGCAAGAATGAAACTGCTGCTGTCCGTGCTAATGGCAGCTGATTGTGGCTTCATCTGAACCAGGTTTTCCTGCAGACAGACTTACTGACTTCCTTCATGAGACAGAGACCACTTGTACTTGGAAATAACTTGGAAATTTAGAAACTCGGTGTATTATTCCGTGGTTCTGATTTTTCAGTGATCAATAGGATAAGTCATAATGACTTGTATTTTCCGGATTGAAACCTGTTTTTGGCCTCGTGTCCTGTAGGTTGGTGTCAATGATGGTAGTTGTTCTAATGCTGCTGTGCTGTTTGCCTTCAAGAGTGCCTGGTTTGGCTTTTGGTTGTTTCCCCCACCCCCCCAGGGAAATTCCTTTCTTTGCTGGTTTTCTTTTCTTTCTTTCTTTTTTTTTTTTTTTTTTTTAGGACTTAGAGTATATTTCACAGAAATAAAATTTTATGCCTAATTGTAGTGTCCCAATGGCTAATGTGGTGTGAATGAGCACCACGTTATAAATTTAACCCTGTCCATACCTCTCACCCTCTTATTGTATGAGCACTTTCCCAAGACCAAGCATACTAAAGAAAGCAGGGAAAAGGCAGCCACGGATGAGACTTGACATGCTGCCAACACCAAGACCCTCATGCCCAGGGCAGAGGCTCTGGGGCTGTTACGCGTCACTCTGGGAAGACGCTCAGTGCTCAAGATCAGGGGACTATGTCTGCTCCCCAGTGGGACTTCTCAGCCGCAGGGGTAGCAGTTCTCCCTTTTGTTCTCCTTCCCTCCAAACCTACTTGCACATATATTAATTAGTTTTAGATTCTGCATTTTAAAGTTTTCAGTGACAGACCAGCTGGAGTTAGCAACAATGGTGGGCAGGCAGGGGCTCTCCTCACTGTCCTCTTCTAGAAAGAAAATATCAAAGTCATTGCTGAAGACAAAAGGCGAGACTCCTTAAGGTCAGCACCTCCCTTCCCTCTTAGCACCATAACTGAATAATTAATACAATGTGCATGTATTGAGCACCTACTATGTGCAGAGCCAAATGAGATAGAGCTGAGTAACAAATTTCTGCCCCACAAAAGTCAGGTAATGTGTGTACGTGTGTGTGTGTGTGTGTGTGTATACATATGCATATTTCTGATAAAGGGTAATCATAAATACTTCTAGGTTTACTTTTCTTGAATGCATTTTGAAATAGATTAAAGCATTCTTATGACTTAAGAAGAAGAGTTGGGTGAACCTTCAGGCCCCTTTCCTGGGTAATCAGTACTTCAGGAATCCAGGTGACCATTCCAAAACTCATCACTCAACAGCATGACATTGAATCACCATATTCTCTATTCGACGGCACGTATGATTTCAGTGTACTGACTTCTTACAGAATCAAGAGTTACACATTGTTGAAGGTTCTGGATAGTCAGCCCTCATCCATCATGGTTTCTAAGTACACGTTCCCTGTCCCCTTCCATTCTGCAGAGTTACAATCGCAGCAAGCCTTCGCTTACCTGAGAAAACACCAAACAGTAAACACAAAGCTCTTTGGAGGCGGGTGTTGGTAACTGTCGGGGGTCTGTTTTGCAGTTTCTGAGCTGTTGATACCAGAGATCAACAACAGAACATTTTGGATTTGGCATGGTGAAGCCCTAGGTTATTGACTGAGGGCCAACCTTCCAAGCAAACAGGAAGATCCCCTGTGTCATATTCACTTGTCTCTGCCTTCTCTGTGACATAAGCAGTCCTGTCACAGTGCAGAGAGCTGAAAGGGGTGGCCAACCTGGTTATCCACCAGCTCACCATTGGCTGCAGAAACATCAAAACAAGGAGGAGAGGAGAATTCAAATTAGAAACTGGTCATGTATTTCAGACAATTCCAATGACTATTTGCCTCATTTCCCTGGAGTCAGACCTGATTGCATATACCTGCCTACTTAGAATTAAGAATTTTGCCGTTATACCCTGTAAAAGACAAGTTGGGTTAGAATTCGCATTTTATATTCTCTCAGAGTATGGAAATTTAAGTAGCTCAAGCATCAAAAAGCCACATGTCTTTGCTTAAAAATGGAATTCTGCGATTATATAAAGTGAGAAGGGTTGGTTGGTGCTAGGTTCTTGTATATAGTAGGAAATAAAATCTTAATAATCTGCTCAGATACATTTCAGATCAATCTCTTACTTGTCCTTTGTTTAATGTGTCACATTAGGTACTGAATTAACATGTGAAATTTTCCACTGAATTTCTGAATCTTCCAAGACGTTTCGCAATTCTTTTCATAGTCCTGAGAACAAGAATGGAGGTAGTTTTGCTGCCCAAGTGTTTTTTTTTTTTTAGCTAATATGCTGTTACTGGGATTATATTAGCTCAAAAACAATCCTTTTCCCTTAGAGACCCACACCCATAGTGCCAGCCAAGAAATGAGGTGTCTGTTCTCCAGGGACAAGTTAACACACCTGTTTACAAATGGGCAAAGCCACCTGTTCATCTAGTTTTAAAGTTAATGATCAAAACAGTATCTGATCCTAGGGGTTAGTAAGAGTGGAAAGGCAGTTTTGTGAGACAACAGGTAACATCTCATTTTTATTACCTAACATTTCAATGTATGTATATTAAATGTGGAATTAGTTAGAAAACACACTAAGCCTATGATAAATATTCCAAATATTAAATATCAACATTCCAAGGATTAGATGCAGAAGTTGTGTAAGGAGTAGTAGAGTCAATGATAGAGTACATTTCATGCTTCACATTTTCAAAATCCAACATATGCAAATTGAATCACGTGTTTTAGCCTCAAAGGCATAACTGAAGTGTGAGACTTGCTGATTGGGCAGTCAGCATTGCAAAAATGGCCTCTTTCAATAAAAAATCAGTAAACGATTTTCACACATCTCATCCTTCCTCCAACAAGATCTCTTTCCCTTCCTGCTATGACTGGGGAGCATGTGGCTCAGGCCCTTACAACACCATGGTCTCCAATTGTTTGGCTTGCATTAGCGCCCCTCTTGGCTCCTGCTCCTAGAGTTTTTAACTAAGGGCACGGCCAGGAGGATAATTACAAAATCCCTTGATTGATTATTTTGGTCTCTTCCAAGAGTCAGAAAGACTTTACTCTGCCTGGTTTGGTTATATCGGCTAGGTTGCATATGTGTTATAAGTTTCTGACTAATTCTCCAAAATATGAACAATGACCCACGACACGGGGTAGCTTCATTTTTCCATTACTTTCCAGGAGGATATTTTTACCTAATATTAAACATTTTTTCATTTTTATTTTTTGTCTTTTTTAAATTTTCTAAGTGAGATTTTCCACCCATAGTCAACCTAGACAGTGACGTAAAGTCCCTGTGAAGGAGTCCTGCATTGGGAAGAGCTTCCTCTTAGGTCAGCTCTCCATAGAATTCAGAGATGACTTGAAACAAATGACTGCAGCTTTCTGCCTCTAAGGACCCTTGTTTAAAGTGAGAGACTTTAACTCTTTTGATGACTGCGTGTTTGGCATCCTCACACGGACAGCAATTTCAAAGGCATTCCTGTGTAACAGTGGGCGTCATGCTATCAGCAGGGCCACACCGACGGGCCCCTTGTTTATCACCACTTTGCAGAGAAGTGCAAATACAAACCCAACACCAGAAATCTGCAGTATTTAGAGTAGGTGCTATTGCTTGATTGATGAGTCTAATCTGGGACTACCAAGGTCAGGCAGGTTGACAAGAAATTAATCTCATCAAATGCTTCTTGGTCATCTAGAAAAATCACTGGACCAGCTGGGCGAGGTGGCTCATGCGTGTAAACCCCAGGACTTTGGGAGGCTGAGATGGGCAGATCACGAGATCAGGAGATCAAGGCCATCCTGGCTAACACAGTGAAATTTCGTCTCTATTAAAAATACAAAAATAAAAATAAAATTGGCTGGGCATGGTGATGGACACCTGTAGTCCCATCTACTCAGGAGGCTGAGGCAGGAGAATCGCTGGAACCCGGGAGGCGGAGGTTGCAGTGAGCCAAGATTGCACCACTGCACTCCATCCTGGGTGACAGAGTGAGACTCTGTCTCGAAAAAGAAAAAAAGGAAAAAAAACAGAAGAAAGAAAGAAAAGAAAAATCACTGGACCATGTGGCACCCAGACATGTAACTGAAACCTAATTTTACCTTAAGTTATTTTCTCTATTAATTTTATACGTTTTGTAACCAGAATTTTATCTTACTTTACACAAATAATGCCAGCTGTAGGTGGTGGGTTGCCCTGACAATTCACGGAAGCATACATGCCATGGCAGCTCTGCAGTTACTACTTGGTTTCTCTCAAGCCACTCTGGTGACTACATGAGTCTTCCTAACTTTTCATGATGTAGGCCAGGGAGATATATGTCATTAATATGACTTGACATAATACTTAAGGAAATAGCCCCATCAACTTTATGTATTACCTTTCTTTTTAAAAACAGTATTTAGGGTATGCACAGGTTAAGCAGGAATGCATTTTTAGCAGCTAAAATCTATTATACAATCCATGTCCTACTTCTGGTCTCCTAGAGCAGAAGGCACCCAAAATGACAAGCAAGAACTCGTGGGTACAAATAAACACTAGGTTTTTACCATGGTAGCCGATGGCATGTTCTCACCAACTCAAAAGAGTGGGCCTGAATATTGTCCCCAAAATATCCCAGCGACATAGAGAAGAACATCAGGCCTACAGTGGGAAAAGGAAAGGAGTCTGATAAATCAAGCTCAGGTCGAGGTTGGGCAGTTGTCTCTCTCCACACCTGAATCTCAGACTCCTGACCTGAGTTAAAGGAGCCTTTCCAGGTCACTATTACCAAGGAGGCTCCATTAGGAAAATTCGAACACGGACATGTTTTATTTAACAAAGCAATCCACTATTTCAAAAGTGCGAACTTCTACATGTGGAACTTTTCTCTAAGTATTGGGAAATGCTTCTCATATGAAAATAAATGGAGAGGTATAACAAAAGGAAGGTAACTGTATAGAATGAATAGGGCTGGAAAGAAAACAAAGGCAGAAACATTTTTATCCATTTGAAATTTAAAACAGTAAAAAATCTACAGGCAATAGAAATATGCTTCAGACATACAATTTGGCTATTTCCAATTCTTACTTAGAGTGAGATGTTGTAAACATAGACCAACTAGAAGACTCATATCTTTGGAAGATCATAAAATGAGTAAAGTTAAGTGCCAAGGACAAATACTCTCTTGTATACAAATTCAAACTGTTGATAAATTATATTAAGAAGCTAATAAAAACAGACTATCAGGAAGGCACCCTGAAAGCAATAATAACAATGGCTAATACTTAGTATGTACAGTAAATTGAGTGCTTTCCTCACGGGTTATATCAGCCAAAGCCCACAAAAAACTACAGGATTGCTGTAGGCACTACTATTATCTTCATAATCATAAAATAAGTAAACATACTTATTAAAGAGTTCAACTTATCTAGGATATATACTGTTTAAGAAGCCAAACCCCCAATGCAAACGTTTCATAGACAGAGAATATATTGATGATTTTCTACATCCTCCATTTAATGCTTACTTTGACTGCCAACAATGATTTTCAGTAGACCAAACACTTATTTACTGAATGTCTGTAGGTGCAAATCTTAAGCCAGTGTAAGGCATAGTCCTTGCCCTTAAGAACTGAAAATCCAGCTGAGGACCCAAGACATAACTGAAGAAAACGTTATAATGTCAACCATCTCCACAAAAGTTTTCAGGGACAATTGACACACTAACAGAAATGTGCTGTGCCCTCTGGAGTTCCCCACATGAGTTTCTGAAGTGTCCCTGAGATAGAAAGCACAGAGAAGCTTTACATTCAAGTCTTTAATCCATATTGAGTCAATTTTCGAATAAGATTTAAGGAAGGGGTCCAGTTTCAATTTTCTGCATATGGCTAGCCAGTCTTCCTAGCACCATTTACTAAATAGGGAATCCTTTCTCCATTGCTTGTTTTTGTCAGGTTTGTTGAAGATCAGATGGTTGTAGATGTGCAGTCTTATTTCTGAGATCTCTATTCTGTTCCATTGTTCTATGTGTCTTTTTTTGTACTAGTACCATGCTGTTTTCATTATTGTAGCCTTATAATATAGTTTGAAGTTGGGTAGCATGATACCTCCAGCTTTGTTCTTTTTGCTTAGGATTGTCTCGGGGGAGGGAGAACATTGTGATAAACAGCTACTACGTGTGGAGCTTAATACTTAGGTGATGGGTTGATAGGTGCAACAAACCATCACGGCACATGTTTACCTATGTAACAAATCTGCACCTCCTGCACATGTATGCCAGAACTTAAAATTAAATTAAATTAAATTTAAAAAAAAAGAAATCACAGAAGGGCAAGCCATTTATCAGGGCCAGTGGCCAATAGAACTGGTGAACAGGTGGAATCTGGGATCAGCCCTGAAAACCAGTGTAATTTGGATACATGGGGAAAAAGGACCAGGCCTTCTATATAACTATGAACACGGTATGTGTGGTAAATAGATGTAGTGTTCTGAATGGTCATTATTTAATGATATTTGATAGTGTGTAATTAAGTATTCATTCTGTTCTATTACCCATGATTTGTATATGATTCAGAGTGACATGGGGGGAGTTATACATAAATATATATGGGAGGCAGTTTCACTTTGAAAACTATTAATGGTTTGCTCTTTAAAAAGTTTCTGAAAATGCGTATCATTTCATTCTATGATCTAAACATATGGCAGTCTAGAAGTTTACTGGTTGGTGGAGTTTTGTTTCTTATTGAATGATTTACAAGATGATTAAAGAGTTACTTGATCTCGTGGTATGCAAAAATAACTATAAGAATTGTCATAAAACAACTAAAAACATTTAAGAAAATAATGAGAATAGTTATTTCTCCTTTGCTATGAAAATCACTATGTCCAAATAAGAATATTTTTTCTTTCTTCTTCACAGAGAGAGGTACCTTTGAAAAATAAACATATAATGGTCTCTAAACTAGAGTGAGGGTTGGGCCCCAGTGTTGTTTATAAACTTGTGTATCGAGATAAGTAAACTATTTAATTCAGGTTTCAACATGGCTTTGGAATTAGTAGGAGCTCCTGCTTCTAAACTAAGATCAAATTTAAACATGACTTGCAGAATGTATAATATCTCTAAAAGTAAGAGTATAAATCATATTTTACTTAAATTTTTTAGGAGAAGACCAAGATAGTATTATATTGCCACACCCTTGGCACTTTACTATAGCAGTGAATTCAGCCCCCATTTCCTGTGTGATATCAAGTAGGGTCTTTTCCTATATTGAGTCTTTGAAGAGAAATGTTCTATCTTCCTCCTTATGTCATTTCCATTAACAACAACAACAAAAAAAAAACCAGGTATTTTTAACTAATTTCAAACTAAGTAAAGCCTATTCAGAATGTGAGATTTGTTACCTGCTTTCAGATCTCACTTGAATTAACCAGGCATTATCTCTATTGAGCCCCAGTTCCTCTCCAGAGACTGACTCCTGAAACCCTTGCTATACCCACCTCTGAGCATGGGTTAAGACAACCAGTAGTGGAGACAGCACATTTTCAGGGCCAGCAAACCACTGATTGCCCTTGATTTTCCAATTTTTTTTTTTTAAATGTCAGCTGAGATCTTCGGAAAGCAATGCACTGAATTTTATCAGCTTTGCTTTTTATAAAGATGCTGTTACTATGCCAAGGACATGGAGAAAAAGTTCCTTCTTTCACCCTGTCTTAATTGATATATTGAAGGTAGTGAATACACAGTATGAACCCTTAAGTCATATATATTCTGAAAGGAACACAAATTGTAATTTCTTCAGCTCCAAGTTCATTGCTATTTTCATTCTTTTCTTCTTCTCCTCTGCCCAGGACACTGACAATCTGTGAATCCTCTGCTTCACTCATTCTTCAAACAATAGCCACTCAACCACCAGCTAATTCACCAAGTAGCCAAAGACATGTTCCTCTCTCTCTGTGACAGCCTGCTGTTCTTCCTCTCTGCTGGCTTCTGGCCAGAAGCCCCCTTTCTTCCTATTTCTCCACACCCCAGCCTACAATAGTCTTCTACCACCGCTTTTGAGTGAAACGTCCTGGATGCAGCAGTGAATACGTTCTCCTCTGTCCTTGGTTAGCCTGATGCGGACTTTGTCTCTGTCTCCGTGGGATCCAAACTTAAGAAGAGTGGGAATGGGGTAGAAAGCATAGAATGAAACTATCCAAAAAGCTACTGGTGATGAAAATACATAGTAAACCTCAGAAGTGTTATATTCTTTTTTTTCTCACTCTGCCACCCAGGCTGAAGTGCCATGGTGCAATCACAGCTCACTGCAAGCTCTTCCTCCCAGGTTCAGGTAATCCTCCCACCTCAGCCTCCAGAGTAGCTAGGACTGCAGGTGCATGTCACCCCACCTGGCTAATTTTTGAATTTTTTTTGTAGAGATGGGGTTTCACCATGTTGCCCAGGCTGGTCTTGAACTCCTGAGCTCGAGCAATCCACCTGCCTCAGCCTCCCAAAGTGCTAGGATTACAGTCATGAGCCACTGCCCTGGGCCATAGAAGTGCATGCAGGTGAAAGAGAAAGGGAGAGATAGAGAATAAATTGTGGTTCTGTTTCTCAGTCACTAAGGAAAGGAAACAACTTCATCAGAAGCCAAAGATAGAGACATTGGGAAGGGAGGTGAACAGTCTGGTACCAAACATAAGTGGAACAGAATGGGAAGGGGTGGCCAAGGGAACACGAGGAGCATGACACAGGCGACTTGGTTCTCCTTTCCACAGGTCCCCTTTCCAAACCCCAGTAGCTAGAGGTGCTGTGTAAAGTCTACAACTGCAGTTTCTCCTCACTGTCACCCATAAATCTAGGCTTGTTTCCCCCACAGCAGCATTGCTGCCCACACAATGTGACCTACAGTACTTGTCATTGAGTGTTATGATTCATTTGCACTCTGTGAGGTAGGTGGAGGACCTAAATGTGGCACAGAAATGTATTGGAATCCCAAACTGTTTGTGCATAACTTGTTAATACATTGAAGCACACTACCTCATTTATGTTCCAGACAGCTGAAGTGACTGATTCAAGTCACCGTAGGCCAAATATACAAGGTTTTGGGGTAAAACAAGGGCCTGGTGTGGGTGGGAACAGAGGCCTCACATGCTTCCCTATTTGTTCTTGCTCCCCTATCTGGCAGTAATGTACATCTGTCCAAGAGCCAGCTCTAGCTTGAGAAGAGAGATGGGGGGAGGCCCGCCCTTCTCTCCAAGCATGCACAACACTCCTGTTCACACTGATGCCAACCTAAATGGTGCCCCCCAAAGTCGTGTGACAGAGGAGATAATTCTCATTCTTCGGATCACAGCATCCGGTGCTTCATTTAATAACAGGAGCCTTCCTGAGAGCTCAGGGCTCTCAGCTTATATACCCATCTGAGACCAACATTATTGTGCATTTCACATCTTGTGATCTCTTTCCAAGTTAGATAAGGAGAACCAGAGAATGTTTATTAGATAAGGCAGAGCAGTAGCCTGATCCGAGCCACTCAGCTGTGTTCTTGTCTAGATACATCAGCATAGAATATCCAGGTTGGACACACACATCTGTGTGATTTGGTCTGGAGGAAGGTACAACGTGGTTCGTGTCTTCATTCTCATGCATTGTCAGCTCGGATTTGACATCAGCCTCCTTTTCTGACTCTTATGTGGTCTTGGTTATCAGACCCTTAAGTTTCTCACATGTCATTTATAGTTTTGAAATCAAATCCTTGGCTGTGTTCAGATCCGGGGTCTGGAGGGACCACAAGCAACAGCTGGGACCTTGGGGTGTAGGGGAGAGGTACAGGAGGATCAAATGCCAGCACTTCAGGGTTGACCCAATTGGGGAAATGCAGTCACAGATCCCTGAAGCAGAATATTTCTTCATTTTTCTATTTGTTTATTTGTTTTATATTTTCTCTGGTTGGATAGTTGGGTAAAGGAATGTTGTTGTGAGCCCTCTTTCTGCTGAAAGAGATTTATAGAATTTTTCTTTCATTTATTTTTTCAATCGATTCTTCACCTTGTTAGATGCTAAGGGTTATAAGAAAATGAGTCACAACTGCCTGTGGGTCTCAGATATTTTGTAGACCAACAGGGCAGGAAAGACAAATTTATAGATAACTATATAATGGCTTGGACTTTGATAGAAGTGGTAAATATAAGTTAAGTGTTAAAATTTTCTGAAAGGAGGGAGACACAATGTCAAGCCAGGCTGGAGTGGGGATAATATATAAAAGGCATTGTTTAAAATAATCTTTGAAGAAAACATAGGGTTCTAGAAGCTAATTACAGTACAAAAGCCCATAGAAGAGAATACACATGGCTTCTCTATGGAATGATTTAGAGGAAGTTTTTGATGAGACAACAGAGTATCAATAGAGATGTAGTAGAGAGTAGTATAGTGTACTGAAGTGTAGGTGGAGTTTAGATAGAGTATACTGAAGTGCAAGTGGAGTATAGATACAGTGTACTAAAGTGTAATTGAAGTATAGATAGAGAGCGGAAAAGTGTAGGTGGAGTCTACATAGAATGTGCTGATGTGCCAGTGAAGTATAGGCAGAGTATACTGAAGTGTAACTGGAGTATGAGTACAGTATACCAATGTATAGGTGGAGTATAGATAGAGTATACTGAAGTGTAGGTGGAGTAGAGATAAAGCATACTGAAGTGTAAGTGGAGAATAGATAGAGTGTACTAAAGTGTAAATGGAGTATAGGTAGAGAACAGAAAAGTGTAGGTGGAGTCTAGGTAGAGTGTACCAACGTGCTGGTGAAGTATAGCTAGAGTATACTGAAGTGTGAGTGGAGTATAGGTACAGTATACCAATGTGTAGGTGGAGTATAGATAGAGTATACTGAAGTGTAGGTGGAGTAAAGCATACTGAAGTGTAGATGGAGTATAGATAAATACACTGAAGTGTAGGTGGAGTATAGATAAAGTAAACTGAAGTGTAAGTGGAGTATAGACTGTACTAAAGTATAAGTGGAGTATAGGTAGAGAACAGAAAAGTGTAGGTGGAGTCTATGTAGAGTGTACCAGTGTGCCCGTGAAGTATAGATAGAGTATACTGAAGTGTGAGTGGAGTATGGGTACAGTATACCAATGTGTAGGTAGAATATAGATAGAGTATACTGAAGTGTAAGTGGAGTATGGGTAGAGTGTACTAAAGTGTAGGTGGAGTATAGGTAGAGAACAGTAAAGCATAGGTGGAGTCTGTGTAGAATATGCTGAAGTGCAGGTGGAGCATAGATAGGGTATACTAAAGTTTGGGTGGAGTATAGACAGTATACTGAAATGTATGTAGAGTATAGATAGAGTATACTGAAGTGTAGATGGAGTATAGGTAGAGAAGAGTAAAGTTTAGGTGAAGTGGAATGTACTGAAGTGCAGTGGAGTATGGATAGAGTATACCAAAATGTAGGTGGAATGTAGATGATAGAGTATACTGAAGTGTAGGTGGAGTATAGATAAAATATACCAATGTGTAGGTGGAGTATAGATAGGGTGTACCGAAGTGTAGGTGGAGTATAGATAAAGTATACTGAAGTGTAGGTGGAGTATAGGTAGAGTTTAATGAAGTGTAAGTGGAGTATGAGTAGAGCATACTAAAGTGTAGATGGAATATAGGTAGAGAGCAGTAAAGTGTAGGCGTAGTCTATGTAGAGTATACCGAAGTGCAGATGGAGCATAGATAGGGTATACTAAAGTGTAGGTGGAGTACAGACAGAGTATACTGACGTGCAGATGGAGTATAGATAGAGTATACTGAAGTGTAGATAAAGTATAGATGGAATATACTGAAATGTAGGTGGAGTATAGGTAGAGTATACTGAAGTGTGGATGGAGTATAGATAGAGAACAGTAAAGTTTAGGTAGCACAGAATGTACTGAAGTGCAGGTGGAGTATGGATAGAGTATGCTGAAGTGTAGGCAGAGTATGGTTAGAGTATATTGAAGTGGGTAGAGTATGAGTAGAGTACACTGAAGTGTAGATGGAGTACAGGTAGAGAAAAGTAATGTGTAGGTGAGGTCTACATAGAATGTACTGAAGGACGGGGTAGTATAGGTAGAGTGTACTGAAGTCTAGATGGAGTATAGGTAGAAGGCACTAAAGTGTAGGTGGAGTATGGATAGAATGTACTGAAGTATAGGTGGGGTACAGGTAGAGTATCCTGAAGCACAGGTAGAGTATAGATAGAGTTTGCTGAAGTGTAGGTGGGGTATAGGCCAAATGTACTGAAGTATAGGTGGAGTATAGGTAGAATATAGTAAAGTGTAGGTGAAGTAGGGATACAATGTACTGAAGGTATGGGTAGAGTGTACTGAAGTGTAGGTAGAGTGTAGGTAGAATATAGTGAAGTGTAGGTAAGGTATAAATAGAGTGTACCAAAGTGTAGGTAAGATATAGGTAGACTGTACTAAAGTGTAGGTGAAGTATAGGTAGATTATATGGAAGTATAAGTGGAGTAAGGGTACAATGTACTGAAGTGTAGGTGAAGTATAGGTAGAGTATAGTGAAGTGTAGGTGGAGTATGGGTAGAATGTACTGAAGTGTAGGCAAGGTATAGGTAGAGTGTACTGAAGCATAGGTGGAGTAGAGATAGAGTATACTGAAGCATAGGTGGAGTATAGGTAGAGTGTACTGAAGTGTAGGTGAAGTAT
>NC_045448.1:2117771-2146426 GCF_002776525.5 Piliocolobus tephrosceles | reverse complement strand
ATAGGTGGAATATAGAGTATACTGAGGCATAGGTGGAGTATAGGTAGTATACTGAAGTGTAGGTGGAGTGTAGGTAGAGTGTACTGAAGCATAGGTGGAGTATAGGTAGAGTGTACTGAAGTGTATATAAAATATAAGTGACGTATAGATAGAGTGTACTGAAACATGGATGGAGTATAGATAGAATATACTGAAGCATAGGTGGAGTATAGAGAGAGTATACTGAAGTGTAGGTAAGGTATAGATAGAGTGTACTGAAACATGGGTGGAGTATAGATAACAGTATCCTGAAGCATAGGTGGAGTATAGGTAGAGTGTACTGAAGTGTAGGTCATGGAGATCATGAGTGTCATACTTACAATAGTCTCTATGAGATAAGTTTATGACTTTGTTCTCTCAATAATGTGAAATTACTGAAGGTTTTTGTATAGTTGAATGGCAAGGTCAGAGCTCTTCTTTGGGATAATTAGTCTGGCAGCCAATCAGCGGCTACTTCCTGCCAATTCTCTCTCTAAAATTGTCCTCCCAAATGTTTTATCCCTGCCATTTCTTCCATCATTACTTTAGAGTAGCCTGTCATTATCTTCGTTCTGGACTTTTAATAGTAGCCATCACGCCACACACCCCCACTGTCACCCACACTCTTATAAATGAATTCTACATTCTGTTTTCAGATCAATTATTGCAAAATACAGCTTTGGCATTTTTCTGTTCAAACAATACCAGAGTCCTTCTATTCCATACAGAAATAAACCCAACACCTTACCTCACTCTTTGAGGTAACTCCCCGCCCATTCTCAAGTATGCTTTCTATCCCTGCATTATGCTCATCTATTTCAAATATTGCAATGAGGACTGGGCCAAACACTATTCGTTGTCTGTGCTTAGATGACTCACACTATTACTTCTGTAATGTCTTTCTCTGGTGTCTATGCAAACACACCCTATTCACTCTTCAAAGTCTGGTTAAAATGCCACTTTTCCACATAGCCCTGTCTGTTCCTTCCAGGTGAATTCTAGCCCTTTTCTTTTGAACTTTAGCAAGGTATACTTTTATGATCCTTATCATTGTCTACCTTGCATTGATAGCTATTTATATAATGATGTAACCTACCCTATGAGGCTGTGAAACACTGTTCTTCATAGCTGTATGTTCCTGTCAGAAATGTTGGACATAGTTGGTTCTCAGTAGATCTTTGTTGGTGTGAAGAGAGAATGGGGTCAAGATTGAATGTGGAACTCTCTTTAGTGCTGTTGCTGTGACCAGAGCACCATCATTTGAGGGACCCTCTGTCCTGGGATTTCCAGGCCTTCTGATTCACAGTGAGGTTACCTCTTCTGAAAGTGGTGATCACCTCTCTTTGATTTGTGTTATGTAGGGTGCCTCGATATTTGGAAATAGGCATGTTGCATTGCATGAAAAGATATTCCCAAGGCACTTAGGACATATGAATGCATGTGACCAGCTGTTTTGCTGCATTTCTGGGAGACTTACTGTGACAATGGTGTGGAATAAAGATTCCAGGAGCCAGACGTCCAGACTCCTATTTGAAAACCTTTGGCTTCTACACACAGCATTTTACTTTATCTACTTACGTGTGTTCTGTCTCATTCTATTTCCCTTGGACCATTTGATACCACTTAAAAAATAAATAGTTGTGTATCTGCCTCTTGAGTTCAAGCAACTGAGAAGGACCCTTGAAAACGCAAACTCCTGCAGCTTACTCACAGCAATCAATGTTAATGATGAGAGTGGAAGTTGAATTGAAATACTGGAGAGGAAGTCTTCCTTTTTCTCAATACTTTCTCCCACCAAGGCAAAACCTGGGATAAGGAAAAGAGTCTGGGCACAAAATTCCAGGAGTCTTCACACTTGGGTTCATGGCAGAGAAAGAAGCCTTTGACCTTGTTCCTGTTCCAGGATCAGAAATGTCACCATTCAGCTTTTAAAATGAAGGGGTCATTGACGTTAAGTGGGACAGGTGAACACTGGCTCCCGAAGGCGCCACTGTCCAGAAATAGGCAACCACTTGGTATCTGAAATGGTTGGGCTCTGTATCCCCACCCAACTCTCATGTTGAATTGGAATCCTCAGTGTTGGAGAGGGAGGTGATTGGATTATGGGGGCAGTCTCTCGCTTGCTGTTATTGTAAGTGAGTTCTCATGAGATCTGGTTTTTCGAAAGTGGGCAGCACTTCCCCCTTCTCTCTCTCTCTCCTTCCACCACATGAAGATGTACCTGCTTCCCCTCACTCTTCCACCATGATAGTAAGTTTCTTGAGCCCTCCCCAGTCATGCATCCTGTACAGCCTGTGGAACTGTGGTTCAATTAAACCTCTTTTCTTTATAAATTACCCAGTCTCAGGTAGTTCTTTATAGCAATGTGAGAATGGACTAATACAAGATTTTTGCTAGTTCTTTCTGCAACAGTGATCTTAGTAGCAGGGCAGTCTCAGTGAAGTGCCTGCTTCTAAGGTAATAAGGAATCCTCCCTATTTAATGATAATTTTAAAACTAAAAGTTACTTTAGTATTTAATACATTATGGCTATGCTGAGTTAACTATTTTAGGGAAAACAGATATTTAGATGTTGCACTTCATTTCTGTGTATTTTAAACCAAGTGTTGGTTCAGGGGATACATTTCAGCCATCAACTGTAGGAATGAATATAATCACCTTGGTCCAATATATTCCACTGTGAAATGTTCTTTACATGCACTGCCTGAAGTTTTTAACTGGAATTTGTAGTATCCTTTATATTAAATGCCTGAGCTTTTCTTCAATTGTGATGAGTTATATAGGCTCTGCAAAGATTTGTAATGTAAGTGTGCAACCTTCATAATCAATTTTACTTGATCTCCAATGCAAGTCCAAATTCCCAGTATCACAGAAATAAACTTAAAAAATGTTTTAGTTAGCCCAATATAGTAAATAATAATCATTTTAATATATAAACAGTACAGAATAATTTTAGTGAGATATCTTACACTTTTATGCAAACTTCAAATCCAAGTATGTATTGTACACTGAAAGCACATCTCAACTCAAACTGACCACATTCCAGGGCTCAAGAGCCCATGTGGCTAGTGGCACCCACAGGACAGTTCATTCTTAGTGATTGTTTCTTCCTAATGCCATGCCTGCTCTTTCAGTATCTGCACTAGAGGGTACCCATATAAATACTTCAGTGAGATGGATTTTCCAGGGTTGGCAAACTACGGTCTGTATGCCAAATCCAGACCACTTCCCGTTTTTGTAAAGTTTTTCTGAAGCAGCCACGGCCATTCATTTGTATGTTGCTTATGACTGGGCTTGAGTTGCAGAACACATATTTCCAAGGCTATTAGACTTCCAGTGATACAGACACAGAGCAGCAACCTGCTCCCTGAAACTTCAGCAGGAGCAAGCTAAAAAGGATTAAAAGATTAAGGAAGAAAAGAAAAGTTACCTAGTGCTTAATTATTAAATAAAAATGAAGAGGATGACAAGGATCATTAGCACAGACAAGACACTTGGTGTGGACTATAGCGAGAGGTTTAAGTCATCGTCCTCACTTCAGAGTCCAGCTGATGTTACTCTTCCCCTACTAAGCCCTACCTATCCTTTCGAGGTCTGCCTCTTCTTATCCCAGTAGCCAGTCTTACCTACACCACTCACTTACCTAACATAGTCACATAACTTTTCAGGCTACTTGCTAATGAGTGTATTACTTTTCTACCCACCACCAGACTGTATCCCCCTGGAAAATGTGTATCATGAGTTAAGTGTGTTACCTTCCACCATATGGATTTTTCTGGTGATCTGTAGATATTTGTTTAATTTTTGACAGATTTGGAATTTAAATAGTGCATTTTGTTAATATTTTGTTAAATCCTGTATAGCTATAGCATCTCACTTTATTTTTCAGTGTCTTTTTTGTTTCTTGTTTCCACATAATCCTCATTCAAATATTTGTTCTGGAACAAAGGGGTCTTCAAGAAACACTTCTAATGAGAAATATAAAACAGAAACTGTGGGATTGCTGACAACCGCCCACAGTTGGGACAACTGTGGTTAAGTCAGAACACTTTGATGTGACTTGTTGCTCGATGTTTTTCAATGTGGGCAGCAGAACTCGGGGAAGGATTCTTCCTTGAATGTCGCGTTACATACGTTGTTCTCTGAGAAGGAAGGTGGCTATCCTTGGCAATGGTTTCTATTACTAATACTACTATGAACTGTGGTCGTTTTCAGACAAGCTGCTTCCCTCCCCCCGGCCTTTGTTTTGTTTGGTGTTAAACGTCTCTTGGTTTCTATGGGTAAATGAATTGCTCTGTGGTCATTTTCAGACAAGTTGCTTCCCTCCCCCTGGCCTTTGGTTTGTTTGGTGTTAAACGTCTCCTCTTGGTTTCTATGAGTAAATGAATTGTTCTTAACGTGGTGTTCTCTAGGATGTGTGCGCTGTACAGAGAGACCTGTTGAGAACTGCCAGAACACAGTCCATACACTGCCTAAGTGCACTCCTGCTGCTAAAATACATCTTGGCCCTAATGACTGGATCCCTCATTCTGACCGAAGCCTGATTAAGAGAGCAGGGAGACTCTGTAACAAACAGGGACATGTGATTTTAAGACGTTTTGACTACATTGTCTTTGTACACTGTTTGGAAAATAAGCATCAGTTCGTAGGAATTGGCTGACTCCTGGTCTGTACTGATAATGGCACTGGGTGTCTTTGGGGTATAAAGGAAGAAGGGGGCATGGCCTCAGCAAGAAGTAAAGGTGCCCCCGTGGAAGACGAGACTTACAGGGCTTGGCCAGGCAAGCCGAGCATATCATGGGACCACAGCCGCTCAGTTGAGCTTATCTGCTTTTTCAACAAGTCCTTTGATACTGGACATTGCATCTCCACCTGTGAAGCTGAACATTATGTTGATCAAGGCGATCGCCAGGATACATGAGGATAATGTTTGTGAAACATAAAGAGTATCTGCAAACTATTACTATCTTGACTACTATTATTCTTGTTGTTTTCCCATTTTTAACCTAGAATTAAAAATGGAGCCTGATTGACTACTCCCTGGCAAATAGTAGATGATGAGTAAATGTAAGTTGAATAATTTATTGAAAGACTAAAAATACATACAAGAATTTATGCAAAAGGGACTCAATGTTGATTATGATCAAAAGCTATTCACAAATAGTACTAAAAGCCAAAAGTGCCTTTGCTTCTTCATTATAACAAAAGTACTCCTCCTTACCACAGTCAACTGGCCCCTCTCAAGGACTTTGTTCACGCATCAAACCATTATTGCATATTACCACGTCTACAATCTAATTAATAATTTGGATTTCAGCAAAGTTTTAAATGAGACAAAAGAGCCCATTTAAATTCTCTAAGAGTTACAAGAATTTGATCAGGTTTCCACTTTTTGTTCGATCCCAGCCATTTGAGCACACAAAGCTGTCTATCTTTCTAGGGACGGAAAGAACTCATTGTTCATTGTAAGCAGACATCCGCCACAGGAATGTGCATATATCAGCATATTTAGTGGCAGGCATAGTCATTGCAATTTGACATCTCAGTCAAGTTTTTCTTGAGATCTGGCAAAAATAGAAGTATAGCAACCCCTCCTCCTCACCATTTCCAAGGAAAAGTGGCCCCACATTTTCAAAGTTCACCTTATATAGATGAACAAACTCACATAAAGGAAGAAACCAAAATCATACGATCACTGCGTGCATTTTTAAATCGATTGGTCCAAAAATTTCTGAATATTTAGACACCACTCACCGACTAATAAGTTAGATAATTACTCATCTATCTACTAAAATTTTAGTCCAGAACTTGAGCACCTGTTTGCAGAATGAATTTCTGTTTCAATATTCTGCCATGTTTCACATTTGAGGAAATCATGGATAGATAATGGATATCAGTTTATTTTTTTTCTCTGTGTGTGCGTTTTCTGCACCAGTGGTAAAGTGGACTTATTTTAATGCATTTTAAAGGTAATTGATCATGGCAATGTTAGCCCATTGCGGATATAAATTTTGGCATAGAAAGAGGGCCATTGATGAGCCTGCCCTCCTCTATAGGGGTTGAATCATGCTTGCTTTTTTTTTTTTTTTTTTTTTTTTTGAGACAGAGTCTCGCTCTATCGCCCAGTCTGGAGTGCAGTGGCCAGATCTCAGCTCACTGCAAGCTCCGCCTCCTGGGTTCATGCCATTCTCCTGCCTCAGCCTCCCGAGTTGCTGGGACTACAGGCGCCCGCCACCTCGCCCGGCTAGTTTTTCGTATTTTTTAGTAGAGACGGGGTTTCACCATGTTAGCCAGGATGGTCTCGATCTCCTGACCTCGTGATCCGCCCGTCTCGGCCTCCCAAAGTGCTGGGATTACAGGCTTGAGCCACCGCGCCCGGCCCCCAAATCATGCTTTCTTTATAGTTGTATCAACAAGCTCTAACTTAGTGCCTGACACATATTATGTAGCTAAAATGTTGTGTTTCATCAAATTCACAGGAACTTAATATTTGGGCACAGTAGTGAGTATGATATTTCCATATTTAAATTTTCTTCTTTTTCTCTTTTAGACAGACAGGGTCTCTGCTGCTCAGGCTGGAATGCAGTGATGCAATCGCAGCTCACTGCAGCCTTGATCTCCTGGGCTCAAGCAATCAGCCTCAGCCTCCTGAGTAGCTGGGACTACAGGCAGGTGCCATCATGCCTGGCTAACTTTTTAAATTTTTTTGTAGAGATGGGGTCTCACTATAATGCCCAGGCTGGTCTTGAACTCCTGGCCTCAAGTGATCCTACTGCCTCAGCCTCCCAAAGTGCTAGGACTACAAGCATGAGCCATTGTGCCAGGCCCATATTTAAATTTTTAATTAAAGAAAACTTTCAGAATGACTATATTGACCAATCCTTCCATTTTTGCTTTATTTTCTCTTATAATGAAATGCTGACGGCAGTGCCTGACACTTAGTAAGGCTGAAAAAGGTGAGTTGAATGCTTTCTAATAAAGTGATGAAAAAATGAATGTGTCCACCTACGTACATGAACTGGGGTATATAGGAGAGCAAAGAGAGTTTTCACCATGTCTGTTTCAAATAAAGTTTTCTTATATAGAGAGGAAATGAAACACAGAGACAGGAAAAAAGAAACAGAGGCAGGGAGAGTCTTGGAAACAAAGGAAAGAGAGAAGGCAGGGGAAGGTGAAACACTAAGCTGCACAGGGCGGAGAGAAAAGTGCGAGGCTGGCACAAAGCGAAAGGTGTGGGTTTACAGAACACTCGTTGGACTAATGTAAATGTAGGCTTCCATGTTGTCTGCTGAGGACTGGAACAGAGAATGGGGCACAGCCAAGTGTGCTTGCTGTGACCAGTCGCTCCTGCAGGAGAGTGGGCATTTTATGGCACAGCAAAAATCAGGACTTAGTTTTCTTGGTGGAGTAGAAGATGGGCACACAGCCTTCTGGATCCCTGCTCTGATGACCACTAAGATGTGAAGAGAGATGCCCAGCTCCAGGCGGCTCTGTGAGTGTGTGAATCAAAGAAAGCTTTCACAGCCAACTCTATGAATTCACTAAGAATAATTGCATGGATTTGAGAACATCCACTTCCCCTCCCCTCCATGCTACCAGAGGTTAGACAACTCAAAATGCGCATGGGACAAAGTTCTTTTAAAGCATCACCTTGCTGAGAGAAACAATACTTCAGTGTTACTATTATCATTTGGAAAACTGTGCTTCATTTATGGAGTATTGTTCAAGCTGGGAGAATGTGACTATGTAAATTACCCCAAGAAATGTGTGCCCCACACTAATGAGATGTAAAGAGAGAGATTCTCGCAATGTTCACATTTTGTTGGACTTTGATAGGATCAGTTTGTGAACAATTGTGAATCACCTAAAACTGATTATAAAAGCCTGAAAGCTGAGTATTAGAAAGAATATACTGCTTTTCTTCCTCCGTTTTTTAGGAAACAAAGAGATTAGAGTTATTCAGGTTACAAGAGCTTGCGATCTTCTCCATAGTAAGTAAAAGGAACTCCAGAGGCAATCAGAAGTCAAATGTCTCTACTCACATATATCCAATTACATGTGTTTTTATAAACACATACTTATTTGAATGTCTTTAGGTTGAAACACATCGGTTTTACTTCCAGTAACGTAGAAGTCATCATCAGGCACAAAGAAGACACATTTTCACAGAAGAACTTTGAGTTTATGTGTTGATGGAATCTTGTTTTGTGTTTTCCTGATATAAAGCCTTACTGCTCCATTCTAGTGTTCTATAATAATACGTGGACTTGAGGCCAGGTTAAACAGCTTGGGAATGACTTCTAAGTCATTGATACACCAAACAGTATTGATGTTTTTTCCTTTGCTTTAAAGTTAATTAAAAGGACACAAGACATCAGCAGGCTGGTGGAAAATGATCTAGTGCCAAAGTAAGATTTGGGAATCTGACAAGTGAAAGATTATGATGATATGGAAAAGGTTTGTAATGGGACTGGATGTTTTAAAAAATCATTTTGGATGAAACTCTCCTCTCCTTTGTGAGTAAGAGTCTCTCTGACATTTTTAAGGATGGATCAGTCAGCACTAAGCAGAGCTGAAGAAAAACACGGGATTAATAGTTCAGATGCTCGAGGTTTGCAATGTCCTGAATACTTGCGATTTCACTAGAAAGACATCCAGGAGGGTCTCACACTAGTAAGCGCTGAGAAAGGCTGTAAGAATGGCAGCATCCTCTAGCTGCGTATCTTGAGTGAAGGAGCAAACCTTCCTTTCCAAACACGAGTCCCAACTCCCACCCCTGCCCGCACACATCACCATCCTGAACTGACTGGTGCACACTCAGGCTTCCTAGTCACAACCATGGCCTCCTGCCCACACCAGTTCAAACTGGAGTACTGGCTTGCCGGTCCACAGGCATCCATGGGGCTCTCCAGTGGCCTCCGACACGGGTCACTACTGGTGGCTCACATGGGCCACGATGCATCTGAGGGAGATCATGGCCCAGGCTGCTGTCAGGTAGAGTCAGGATCTCCACACATTGATGGGTGCTCCGTCTTAGAGAAATTCTTAGTGCCAAACCCCTGGAGAGGAACCCAAGCCTTTTGCTTTCATGAACAAGTCATGCCCCTGTTTAATAAACACAGAGTTGGCCAGGCACAGTGGATCACACCTGTAATCCCAGCACTTTGGGAGGCCGAGGCGGTTGGATCATGAGGTCAGGAGATCAAGACTATCCTGGCTAACATGGTGAAACTCTATCTCTACTAAAAATGCAAAAAATTAGCCAGGCATGGTGGTAGGCGCCTGTAATCCCAGCTACTCGGGAAGCTGAGGCAGGAGAATCACTTGAACCTGGGAGGCAGATGTTGCAGTGAGCCGAGATCGTGCCACTGCACTCTAGCCTGGGGACACAGCAAGACTCCGTCTCAAAAAAATAATAATAATAAAATAAATAAACACAGAGTTACCGTGGAGAGAGTGAGAGGACGGTTCCCGTGCACTGCAGGGCATGTGGCAGCTCTGGCTAACTTCAGTGAGGCTGCCGCCTCCCACGAGAACATGCAGTGTCTTGTGCTTCTTGACACTGGGACCAGGAAGCTGCTGGTGGCACAGGGACTTGTGGAAGCTCATGTTTCCCTGAACACGGATTATCTTATTTTACTCCTCCCAGAACTCAGGTGTGTGCATATGGATAACAGAATCTCAGGTATCTGTTTTTCAAGGTATTATTTGTCACATTACGTATTTATGTTATCAGAGAAAAGTTCCCTTTGAACGAAAATTTATAAAAGTTTGTGCTGTTGTGGCCTGCTTCTTCATGGCATCTGGTAGATTATTATTGTAAAGCCATTTGTTAAACTAAAACATTCCTCGTGCTGGAATATTTCCCTGACAGATCCACGCCAGAAGGATGTTCAGACTTGAGGCTTCATTGAATGGTCTCTCGTCGCATTGCTTATCACATAAGTTTTCACTGTTTAAGTTTTTGTTTTTCTATCATGTCTCTTCAGGAAGGATATGATCCTGAGTATCAGGTCCAAATCCTCCCAGAATCTCCCACGTATATGGTCCTCAGAGGCCCAGGATTGAGGCTCCTGGGAAATGTGTTTGTGCCAGTGGTTTGCAAATCAAGTGTTTCTGTGTTTATTTCAGCCCCAAATTAAAAGCCAGGCTTAATCAGAGAACAAACTGGTCCTCACAGCCGAGCTGCGTTAGGGCACTAGGGGGTGAGCAAGTTAAGGATGTTTTGTGGATGTTTGCTTCTAGTTTCCTGCTAGAATTAACCCCAGCTGTGAAGCTGGTCCTCGTTGCGTAACTAAGTGGTGCGGACGCAGAGAATGAAGCGGATGTGAGCGAGAATGAAGGGCACAGGCATCCTCAATATCCCTTTTTGTGGCGGAGAGGGAGAGAGCAGAGTGGTTTTGCTTCACCAAAATTTGGAGCCCCTGTTTCTTTCCTCAGATGGCTTCCAAAGACATTCCCTTTATTTTCCTGGCCGTCTTCCCTCCTTGGGAGAGCAGGAGGAGGAGGGCAATGCTTCGTGCTGTAGAAAGGACACATTTGTTCTTCCTTGAGCAGTCCCTGGAACCTTCTGGGGTGAATGCCTTTGAGCATCATGAGTGGCACATGCAGCTGTTGGCACGGCCAAGGGGAGAGTGGAGACAGGCGTGAAGCATTGGAATGGTAGGAATCTTAAAACCTGTCTCTGGGGAGAAATAAGTATGAACTCCATGATCCATCTGCAGAATAGCCTGTATTTGGTGGGAATCTTGTGTACTGGTAATAGCAGATTTCTGCTGAATTTCGAAGCCCTAACCCCAGGGCCTCCTCCTGGTGGGCCTGGGATGGGCCTGGCTTACGCCCCTGTGCAGGTGTCTCATCCACTTGAACTTCCGCCCCACACACAGTCCCCCGTCATGCCATCCTGTGGTTAGGAATGTTCAAATGCAATTTCGTGATGCTTCTACTTGAGCTGAGCAGGAAGAAACGACTCAGATCAGAAATCATTTTCAAAACCTCCAACGGTCACGACTTCACTGAGAAGCCTTGGAAGCAGAGACTCAGAGCGGAGCCATGGGTAAGGGTTGTGTGCATTCTACGTCGCTAAGACGGGAGGTCCCCTGATACTTGCGTTGTTACTGACCCTGCCTTGAATCAGGGACATTGCAGGTGGTTCCAGTTGGCCCTGAAGGGTCCCTGGCTTCCTGCAGAGACACCTGAGAAGGCAGGTGGTTCCAATTGGCCCCAAAAGATCCTCCAGCTTCCTGCAGAGAAACCTGGGAAGGAGGTGTTGGCCCAGCTGCTGTTGGCACTGCCCTGGGACTAAAGCAAGCATCATTTGTTTTCTGTGCACCAGGGGCGTTGCGATGAGGAGCCTCTGGGGTGCTGGCCAGCCCTGCACACACTGGTGAGGCCCGGTGATGACCTGCCACAAAGAGGCAAGGCTTGCTCCTGACGCAGCGTGCTGTGTGGTGTCTCCAGGCTAAGGCTGCCCACCAGCTTCTCTTCACTAGAGGGATGCATGGTGCCCTGGGGCAGCAGGAGGCAGCACCCGCTCCTGAAGTGTCTCTCCTCCCTGTGTCCCCACTGACCCGAGGTACCACGGACAGAGTCCCACACACCCCTTTCTCACTCTCCCCCTCTGTCTTCTCCGGGAGTTAATGACATTAGCCAGACAGCATTTGTAGAAAAAAACAAAACATCTGCTCCACTGCTGAAATACTAAGATGGAAATAAAAAGCATATACCATGCCCATACACAAAAATATCTCGATATTAATTACAAAGCTTCTGTTTATGATTTTTAATTTCTTGAATAAAAGGAAAACCTTCGAAATGGAAATAGTTGTCCCTGTGAATCACTTTTTTTCTCCTAGAAAAAAATGATCTAAATGGGACTAGTGACACTTTACCAAGAAGGCCAAGCATTGTTTAATAGAGAATCAGCCTCTTTGGAATCAATTTCTTCTTCCACTTGTTTTAAAAGGCACTCTTTCCTCTTGCCTCTTAAATAGCTTTTGTTTCAGGAGCAGTGACAGGAGGAAGTTCAGCTGCTCCTCAGGTGACTTTTATAGCAAAGCTTCTCAACCACCCAGGGTTTCCATTTGACTGGCTCTGGCTTGGTTTATAGGCACCTCCTTGAAAAATAGAATAAAATTGTCTATATTTTCTATATTTATCCTGCTGAGTTTTTAAAATGTAACTCTGCTTTTGAGTTGCTTGATTGTATGTATTTGGGTTGCCAGCCTTTGGAATCTCTCTCTCTGGCTTTATTATTCTCTCTCTTTCTCTGCCTCTCTCTCCTCCCCCCCTCCCCAACCTCTCTCTCTCTAGCTTTTTTGTTCTCTTTCTTTCTCTGCCTTTATTCCCCTGCCTCTCTCCCTGTGTCTCTCTCTGCTACCTCCCATCCCCTCTCTCTCTGTGTGTCCTCTGTCTCTCTCTCTGTCTCTGTCCCTCTCTCTCTGCACCTCTCTGCCCCCCGCACCCCCACCCCACCACCACACTCTCCACATTGCCTTTGGGTAGGTTTTCCGTCCCCCACAATGCAAGGCGCTGATGCTCAGGGAGAATCTCTTGCAACAGCTGGGTGGCAGAAGAAGCTGTCCGGCTCTGTGGCTTCACAGCATAGCATTTACTGAGTGGACAGCACCCAGCAGAGGAAATGGTTCTCAGGAGACCTCTTGTTCCTGGTGTATTGCCCTTGTCCCGTGTCCCTGGCTTCAATGCAGCATGAGAGCAGTTTCCTCTGCATGGAATGCCCTTCCTCATCCATCTCTTCCCACCGGATCATACTCGGGCTTCAGAGCTCTGCTCCTGGCTCCTCTGTCTCAGCTTCCTCTTTCCTGAGCTCCTATCACATCTGCTCCGAAGCCTCAGCACGCTTCAGTATCACAGACTATGATCAGGAAAAGACGGATCATAGATTTCACACCATCCAGCATCTCTCCTAATTCAGGGATTCTCCGGAAATCTTTCCTGGTGTTCACCTGCTGATCCGGTCTCTGCCTGAATACCTAGATTGAAGGGGAGATCATCACCTAAAACAAAGAACATCACTTTTAAGTGCACGTTATTGATCTCATTTATGCACACTGAATGCTTCTCTGTCCGGAATGTTAGCTTCTTGAGGACAGGGACTATTGTATAATATAATGTAATATAATGTCTTCTGCAGTACCCTGCCCAAGGCTTTGCACACACGATTGCTTTCAACAGATACTTAATAATTGATTTCTTCTACAAGATAAACAGTAAAATGAGCATCAGATGACACTTGAGTATTAATGGGCTGAATGTTTATTCCTAGTGACATGTGACTTAGATACCCTCAGCCTCCCCAGGAAAAAGAACAGGCAGAAAGTGAAGCAGATTTAACTTGGTTTTGGTCTCGTGTAGAATGAGGTAATTTCGACTTCGCCATCTCCCTTCTCTTTCCTCCTTCCGTTCACGTCTCGAATGGCAATGCAGTCTCCAGCATGTGTTCAGTGGCTTCAGCTGAGCCTTGCTGGGCTGCCTGGCCTCAGATGAACTGCATCGGGCACGGGCATCAGACGCGGCTTCTGGGTGATGCTGTGCTGAGCTCAAGTCAAAATTCATCTGATCTCGGTCCCTGCCAACTCTCTTCCCCCATTCTTTCTAAATTGAAACCATCCTAAGATATGCAACAAGGACAACCAGGCTTTTGTTTTGCTGGGGGCCTGGCATAAGCTGAGAGGACGCCAGGGGCTCCCCTTATCACAGGGCTCCCCTCGGATGGCCAGTTGCTTTCTAAGTCTAGTCAAGTGACTGGGGCACCACCCGTGAGTCGCTCACTGTCACCTGTGCCCAACCATGCTTGTCTCTCGGCCGTTCTCTTCTTCCTCATTCCTCAGGGTCTGAGCTGTCACTACAATTTAATATTTTCCACTGACAGAAGAAGATATCTTATAGAACCCAGATTGGTTTTTTTTTTTTTTCTCTCTCTTCCTCTTTACTCTTTTCTGTATTCTTGCCACTACTTTTTAAAGCATAACCATCCAATTACACTGAAAGCGGGGGGCCCTGTCCTGCCCCCCATGCTGGTGACCATTGCCTTCCCATGGCCGATGCTATCCAGAAGCATCCCTCAGAGGCATGCCAAGCACGGAGCAGGCTGGCATTCTTGGAACTGGGCATGAACAAGCCTGAGTTCCTTCCAAGGATCTCGTCCCACATCTTTCCTTCTGCTTTGTGCATTTCAAAACTGTCTGACTCCAGAGGAGCCGGAAGGAGGGAGGGGGCCGGTCTTGTGCCTGGGGGTTGGTGTCCACCTCCTGCCCCAGGCCGAGGGGCAGATGCTTCCCGGAAGGGCCAGGGCAGCCTCAGGCAGAAGCTTTGGCCCTGCCCACCTAAGGGACAGAGACACACCATCTTATACCAGTTACTACTTCCTCGAGGGTGTGTTTTGTTCCCCGGGGACCCCCTCAGGCCCCTCACCTGGAAGGCTTCGTCCTCCTAAGCTCCACCTCCTTAGCTCCGAAGGAAGCCCAGCTCCACCTGTGTAGGAGCAGTGCTCACTGTCACCCTCCATGCCCTGCTCCTGCAGACCTGCCTCTAACCGAGGGCGCTCTGTCCTCACAGGAGCACAGTCTGTGGGGGAATGGGGAATGAGGTCCTCTATCTGCAGTACCTGAGCGCTGGGGACAGAGCTCAGAAACCCTCACCCTTCCTTTTTCCTTAGTGCACTTGGCAGGCTCCCCTAAGAATACACAGGTATTTTCTTCCTAAGAATACACAGGTATTTTCTTTCCCTCCTCGGTGCCGTTCTTGTTCTTTTTCTTGTTCCTCGGCCCTTTGGATGACAGAGAAGACGGACACAGCTGCCATAATAAATGCCCCATGAGGCCAGTGGCACCTGATGTCAATGGCGTTTTTGAGGCTTCACCTCCCGGAACCACTAAGCTGGGGTCCTCTGGCTCCTGGAGCTGCTAAGCTGGGATCCTCCAGCTCCGGATGCCTCCAGGGTGGCTGTCTTGGACCCAAATCTAGAGCCTCTATCTTCTTGATCCTGCCTCTATGACTTCAGATTTACTCTGTAAGCAGAATTTGCAAATGAAACAGAAACATGCAAGACAGAGGAAAATGTTCTTTTGCAGAGTGTGTTTCAGGGAGAGCGTGCCCTGGTTCCCTATCTCACCAATTTCCACAGATCCGCTCCTTTCCTATCCCACTCTCCTTATCCCAAATGTCTTTCTGATTGCTCTGTGTACACTCTTGGGGTTAAAATAAACTAGGGAGAATAGTCTGTCAGATACAATTTATCCAATACGTCTGATTTCGTGGAAGCAAACTTGCTTGTGATATCGGGATGTAGAACCACTTTGTCTTTTTTAAATTTACAAACATAAACTTTGCTCTCTGTGTGACTTGAGCACAGTGTTCTCAATGTGGCTTCCCAAGGCTGGGACCATGAGGGCCACACAGACGGCTATGTCTGTGCACCTGTCCTGGCAGGGCCCCAAGCTGAGCCCCGACAGGGTTGGGAGGCTGTAACCGCGTGCTGACGAACCGCCTCTGGGTTTGCAGTGTCCGGTCCAGAAACCGTGTCACTGCTGAGGGCAACATGGAGTCCTTACATCCACAAGAAAATAAAAAATAGCAAAGGAAATCAAAGTGGGGAATTTTCCCAACATTTCTTTCCATAGCCAAGCGTTAAGTCTTTTGTGCATTTCACAAGGACTTTTTCTCCAGTTTCAGGTTTGTTTTCATGTAAGGTTTGGGAGTAGAATTTTTATCCCAAACCAAGGAGGCAGCAGGCCAGCCTGTGCAGCGCCGACTCAGCTTCAGGGGGGGCTGTGCAGGGCAGTCTTCAGTCTTTCCTAAGCCACCATCCCCAGAGCTGCAGGCCCCTGCACCTGCCCCCAGTCACTCTGCAGGAATTCTCACATCTGAGGACAGCAGAGCTTCCACCTGCCCTGCTCTCTGCCCCTTTTGCCTGGGAAGATTCCTTCCCATTGCACACCAACAGAGGGAAGCAGAGCCCACACAGCTGAGGCCTGGGCTCAGAGAGCAGGACCCTGGATGGGCAGCCCCACCCGCTCCTTTCAGCCCCTGGGCACAGCCACCCGCCCCGCCCTGCACCTGCGGGCTATCAAGCCCTCCTCTGCACTCTTAGAATCACACTCTCACATCTCGTGAGATGCTCCGGAGAAAGCTAGGCTGCAAATAGAAATACTAAAAATTATCAAATACTCTGTGAGACAGTGACTTTTAGATTCTTTTCAGACCTGGTCATGTGGGCTCTTCTAGTACAAGAGCTGGTGCCTGGGGACACAGGGTGTGTGGGTCGGGGAACCAGGCTGGCTCGGCGGCTACACGTGGCAATGGAGGCTGCTGTCCACCTGCAACGGCACCCAGCCTCGGCTGTGCAGAACCGGACCTTCCACACAGGCCGGGGCACCGGGACTCAGAACCCATCACGCACCCCGTCTCCTCAGAACGGAGCAGCTTCCTCTTGTGTGTCCCATTAGCAAATACGTCGCTTTTGATTTTCACCTTCCAGTTTGTGTGATGAGCTTCTTCAGGACAAAGACCTGAACACTTTCCTGTTGGCCAGTCTCCTGCCTTCTATCCCCAAGAGTCAGCTCTTCCATTTCCGCGGGGAGTAAAGGCCTCTCGATTAAATCTTCTTCTGATGTCATGGGCATGGGGCTTCAGTTCCAGCTCCAACCTGTAAAATCATGGGCTTATCTAGCTAATTGTCCTGAACCCAGAACATTTTCATTTTATATGATACAGAGATTTAAGCTCAAATCACAAATCACTGATTTCATAGTCAGGAGGCAGGAAGGCTGTACCGTGGCCGTGTAGCTAAAACCCAGAATCACAACCCTTTTTTTCTGATTTTTTTCATCATTCTTGCTTCTTACCCTGCTTCTATGCCTTGTCTCAGGGTTCTCAGCCTAGGAGAGTTTCATGTTGCTCTGGGTTCTTCCTTAAGTAAAAGCATAATTTGTACTGAGTTTCATTTTTTGCCTAGCCTTCTCCTTACATAATCTAAATTGATTTTTATAACGGCCCTAGAAGGCGAGTGGGCTGGTGTTGTCAATGTTTTATCTTTTTCCTCTTTCTCTAATGGAGGAAGTGGTTGTGCTGTGAAGTTCATACAGGTAAGAACTAGCAGAATAGTAATTTAAATCTGGACATTCTTTTGCTAGTTCTGGGCATTTCTTTTGAGCCAGTGTTTCTCAGCCCTGGCTGCACATCAGGATCACCTGAAGGGGGGCCTTCAAAAAACTACTGATGCCTGGGCCTCACCCCAGACCCACTGGATCAGTGTGTCTGCAGGCAGGGGTCAGTGCTTTTTCAGAGGCCCCAGGTAATTGGAATGTGCAGCCAGGTCCAGGAACCGCATCTTTAAACCATGTTCTTTTCCTGCCTCTATGTCAGAGCATGTGGGTGTGTGTGGACTGGGAGCATGGACGCTAACAAAATGCTGTCGTTTTAGCCTGTAGTTTTTCCACTTGGTTGGCACATGTGATGTGCAATTACGTTTTAATGACTCTCTTCATTGTTATCTTTATGCCCACACCAGTGTTGTATTTCCTTAAAATGTAAGTCCTTTAATTATACAGACTGCATGAGTGTAACATGTTCTTGCTATTACATAGCATGTGATAAACACACCAGTGTTGTATTTCCTTAAAATGTAAGTCCTTTAATTATACAAACTGCATGAGTGTAACATGTTCTTGCTACTACACAGCATGTGATAAAGCACCCTAGCCTTCGAGATGAGGTCACCCAGCGACTTCAGACTTGCCCAAATAAAGAACCTTTTTAGAAACGAAAGCAGACAAAGGCCTCGCTCCTCAGCTGGAAGTAGAAGCCAGGGCTCTGGGCCTTTTCCAGCTCCCTCTCCTTGCAGATAAACACTTGCTCCATCAGAGGCTGAGGGTGACCATGGGGCCCTCAGATATACAGAGCACAGTTCCAAGACAAGGTTCTAGACTTGAAACTAGAAATTCTGACTTTCTCTATGGCTTCTCTGCCCGTGTCCTGCAATTTGTGGCTGTGTGGCTGACATCATGAGCTCGTGTGGCAGCGTTGTGATGCCGAGTTGCCAAGGCCAGTGTCGGAACGTAAATACCGGGACTCCCACTGGGGATCCCAGCCCTGCCATGGGGAGGTCCTCCCCAGGGAGCACATCTCCTCTCAGCACACACTCCTCTTCTTCCTCCACCTCCTGGGATCTGCCTCCCGGGAACCTGCCCTTGCTGTCAGGGCTGAAGTGAAGTCCTGTTTATACCGTGACACAGGTGAGCTGGAGTTTGGGGATTTCTGACTGTGGCTATTAATTGGATCCACATCTAAATCACTTAAAATAATCTCTTCAGACAATACTAAGAAACTCACCTAATGTCTCAGATATCAAATGCTTTAAAGTATCAGTCATGCACTCACCCCATTTAAAGAGGATTTTGGTTCTATTCCACTTAGCCTGTTTTTATTCCACGGGTGGTACCAGTGAGGGGGAGTTACATTTGTTTGCAGAACATCAAGCAGTGGTACAAGGGCTCTTCTTATTTCAGTCATATGGAAGGAAGACTGTTCAAGTTAACACAGCAATTGGCAGGTTGTCATGATTTTCCATTATTGTTACCATAGGCTGTTGCTTTATGCTTACATATTTGCAGATTTTTTATGTAAGCCCAACTTTTCTATAAGATATTTGTAAAAATTAGCTCACTATATGAAACTAGACAGGCCTGAAAAATGATAATCAGCTAATTAAAAATTGTTTTTAATTAAGAGTATGAACCACTATACTACTACCATGCTTGAAGTATGGGGTAAAATAGTAAAAGCCTAAAAATTGTAAATAAGTAAGCTTGAGTGCATTTAAATAAAGCTTTTTGGCCAACATGCAATAAAGCTTCAAAGTATATGGCAGTGTGATTAATAGAGGATAGTCCCACCTTAGCCAGACAAGGCCACCTATTGGGATTTTCTCAAGGTGAAGAGACAGGCACCACCCTCTGCGGTCTTCAGTCTTACTCTGCCGTCAGCAGAAATTTCTGTCTGCCCAGACAAGTGTCATCATGGGCTCTGTTTGGTGATAAGGAATCTTGACCTACCGCTGACATCATGAGCCACAGAAGCCTGGAGAAAAGCTACTTAATATGCAAGCCTGTGGCTTATATTGAAGGGTAGAACATTTTTAAAACGATAATTATCTTGGAGAAAATAACTTTTATTATTAAGTAGCTTTGAGTTAAGAAGCTATCGAAGAATATAAGCCTGGCATTCCTGAGACTGAATTGAATGGGTTATATTGTTCTCTAGCAAGGAGGTGTTCAGGCTGAACATGTGTATGTGGCTCTAGTCTGATAAAAATCCAAAGTGTAACTCATTGTAAAATTAACCTGATAACTGATACTCTAGATCAGCACTGTCTAGTATAAATATAATGCAAGTGGAAGAATTACATATGTGATATTACATTTTCCAGTAAATGTTAAACATAATTTAAAGAACCAGATGGAATTAATTTTAATAATATAGCTATCTAACCTAAATATTATAATATCAACAAGCAATCAATACATAATGATTAATGAGATGTTTTACATTGTTTTCATGCTGTGATCAAATCTTGTGTGTATTTTACGTTTACGACACATTTCCCAGGTAAACTGCACATAAGGCTGGTGCACGCCCTGCTCTTCTCATGGGTGTGGAGGACCCAGATAATAAGAAACACTTTGCTTAATTCTTCCCAATACTTTGCTCTGTCTGGGCATATGATGATCTAATTTTTTAAAAGGTCATTTTAATTGCATTGAGGTTTGAGTGTGGTATTTTAAGAGTGCTTGCTGAGAAATTAGATGGTCAGGATTCCAATCAAACCCTACTATTGACAAACTAGGTGATGTTAGGCCAGTGATGTACCTTCCCAGGGCCTCATTTCTGTGATCTGTGAAACTGATGTTGTCATGTATCTACCTGGTCATGAGAATTAAATGACAATTCATATTTAGTACTTAGCACATAGTCTGTATGTTTAGGTCCTTATAAATATATCTTCCCTGTCTCTAGAAATGAACTATAGGGTGTCAGCAAATGAGACCAGATGATCTATCTAGGGATAAATCTGATGTCTGTTTGAAGAAGCCAAAAAAGGGGGTGAGTAAATATTCTAGAATGATCTGTACACCCCACCAGAGAGTTCTTAATGTCAGCCCTTGTGTTTAGCTATTACTCTATTTAAATCTCCAGTAGGTTAAATTCCAAGTTTCAGACTGAGCTGTACAGTTAGTCGGGCTTAATAGAGTTTGAGTTTCATTGCTATTACAATTTCCATGGAAAGGCGAGTGCTTCTCTTCTGCCAAAAACGTGGTAATATCCACACAGAAATAACTACAACTTCGTCTAAAAGACTATGTGAAAAAACTATTAATTAACTAGAATATCCATATGAATTTAAAAGACCAAGCTCTTACTGAGAAATAAAGCTGGATTTCAGAGGTCAAAAGGAGACTCTTAAAGATGATCTAATCCATTATCCTCATTTTGCAAATGAGAAAGTCACTCTGTGCTCCTGAAATTGCCACTTTCCCATCTTCAGTAAACACAGTATTTATATTTTTTCAATGATTTATTTTTTAAAAAACACTGGGACTGACTCATGCTAGTTAATTTTCTGTAAATCACTTACTTTGGAGCATTTGAACAGGTCTTACGTCCAGAATTTTGCACCAGAATGCTGGTGATGCTTAACAAAATGTTAAAAAGATGATGGTCCTGATGTTAAATAACTTTGTACAGTCAATTTTTTCAACACTTAAAAATTTAATACCTAAAGTCTTATAAGCTACTTGAGGATTATCTGAATTTTTAAAAAGGATGTTTTTGTTTTTGTTTTTGTTTTCTTCTTCTTTTTTTTAGATGGAGTTTCGCTCTTGTTGCCCAGGTTGGAGTGCAAAGGCGCAATCTCCGCTCACTGCAACCTCTGCCTCCCAGGTTCAAGCGATTCTCCTGCCTCAGCATCCGGAGTAGCTGGGATCACAAGCTTGCGCCACCATGCCTGGTTCATTTTCCATTTTTAGTAGAGACAGGGTTTCTCCATGTTGGTCAGGCTGGTCTCAAACTCCCGACCTCAGGTGATCCGCCCGCCTTGGCCTCAAAGTAATGGCAATTTTAGATGAAATCTATGTGTGTGTGTGTGTGTATGTGTGTGTGTCTGTCTGTGTGTGTGTGTGTGTGTGTGTGTGTATCTGTGTCTCCCTCTCTTAGGTAATGATAACAGAATGGGAAATAGAACTTAGTGACATTGCTTTGACACTAAGTCTCTTCCACTCCCTGCCTTCGGGATTTTGTGCACCCTTCCTGCCTTCTGCAGGTGGCCTTCCAAGTGCAGGTGGGTGGGGAGGGAAGCCTGCTATGGCCTGGCATAGTTCTCCAAAGCCAATGCCTGGCACTTTAGGTAGATGTGTTGCTGGCACTCTTGGCCACAGATGATCTCTCCTGCTGTGCCCAAGCGTAGCAAACTATGTGGGGCCACTTAAACCCATTAGACCATTTATTCTTGACTCACAATAGGCAAGCACACTTTAACCTGAGTAGAAACTAAATTTATTGTCATTTTCAGTCGTAAAGTAAAATCCCAAGACCAGACATTCTCATAAAAGTTTTCTAATGGGTTCTAGGTTTTATTTTTTTCAATTTGTTAGAAATCATTGGAAACTTGATATCTGCATTACTTCTTTTAAAAGCGTACATATATTTCATTTGATTTTAAATGATCTAAGATGCTCTCCACATTTTAGTAATGAATGACATTGTCCTGGGAGAGTCATCAATTCTATCTGCAAAAGAGAAAGTTTCTGTGTGTGAGCCAAAGCACGTCACAAATGCTAAATGTTTCCTTTTAGAAGAATGAAGAACAGGCCAGGCACAGTAGTCCCACACCTGTAATCCCAGCACTTTGGGAGGTCGAGGTGGGTGGATCACGAGGTCAGGAGTTCGAGACCAGCCTGACCAACATGGTGAAACCCCATCTCTACTAAAAATACAAAAATTAGCCAGATGTGGTGGCATGTGCCTGTAGTCCCAGCTACTCATGAGGCTGAGGCAGGAGTATCACTCGAATCTGGGAGGCGGAGGTTGCAGTGAGATGAGATCACCCCACTGCACTCCAGCCTGGTTGACAGAGTGAGAGTCCATCTTAAAAAAAAAAAAAAAAAGAAGGAGAATGAAGAAAGAACAAAGAATTGGAGTATTGGAGGGGTCTGAGAAACTGGAGGTCAGCCTGGAGCAGCAGAAAGCACCCTTGAGTTGGGAAGAGCTGGTTTTGAACCCCTGCTAGGCATGCTCTAGCTCTGTGTCTCCAGGAGTTAGGCAGCATCTTGAACCGACGTGCAGGGAAATAATAATGCTAACTTTGAGGATTAAGAGAGGTACTGAAGCTGCAGTGTCTGACCTAGCGTGTAGCTTCTCAGCTAGTCGGTAATGGGAGTGACTGACATGTGTGCTGATCTTACCATGAAGATCCCTGCTCCTCTCTCACCAGGAACATGTCACAAAATAGAAAGTATGGCTTCTAGGCAGGATTGGGAAGACCCAGAAAGGGGAGGGCATTCCAGGTAGAGGTAAAGAAATATGCAAAGTTGAAAGCATAGAAGAATTTCATGTTTCATTTTTCCTCCCACAGAACTGCTAAAATTGGAACGAATATGGTTAGTGGGTAGAAAAAGTTGAATTAATGTTCCAAAGGAATTATTGTCCTTTTCTTCCACCACCCCAGTTTTCCATGTGAACCTAGAAAATAGGAAATACGGGGAACTTCCTGGTCTGCGCATGGTTCTTTACTTCTATTTTTTAAACACCTATTATTTTTCATTGTGGCATTAGTCCTGATACGGCCTTAGATAGGCAGGCTGTGTGTGAGGTCCTTATTGAACTTGCATACATTGCCATAATGCAATTCGCAGTGCACCCCTAAGTCCAGAACCTTCTCTTACAACTTCAATCACTGCCTGACAAGCAGCCTTTTGGGCCTGGAGCTCACCTCCAGCTCATCTCCCTGGGTTAGGAGTCTTTGTAGGGAGGACGGAGATTTAGGGACTCTCTCAAGTTTCACACAACTGACCTTGTTCTTTCATTTTTATTAAAGGACAGACCTTTATTTTAAAAGTAGTGCAACTTTGGCTGGGTGCGGTGGCTGATGCCTGTAATCCCAGTACTTTGGGAGGCTGAGGTGGGCAGATCACGAGGTCAGGAGATCAAGACCACCCTGGCCCCTGGCCAACATGGCACATGGTGAAATCCCATCTCCACTAAAATACAAAAAATTAACGGGGTGTGCTGGCCCATGCCCGTAGTCCCAGCTACTCGGGAGACTGAGGCAGGAGAATCACTTGAATCCGGGAGGCGGAAGTTCCAGTGAACCAAGCTGCCGGCACTCCACTCCAGCCTGGCGACACAGCAAGACTCCATCTCAAAACAAAAAACAAATTACAACTTTGAGGAGAAACAGTAGGAGTGTATCTAATTTATCTAAGGCCACTCCTTAGATAAATTTCAGCAAGTGTGGCTCAGTGTGTGTGTAGGGCCTTCAATACTTTAATGAGACTAGCCCAAGATGTAGGGAAACTATCCATTCCCAGTAACTCAAGAGAAAAGAGTCTCAGTTCCATTTACCATTTCTTCCTCCTCTCTGACATGCAGGGCGGGTCATGCGGAGGCTGTAGCCAAGGACGAGGTGTGTGCGGCTGTTGCCTGGACCTTTGTCCAATCCACGTCGACATTTGAGGAATCACAGCGTGTGGTATGTGAATTGCAATGGGACTTTACCACTGTATTAGGAATGTAAAGGAGGTAACTGAAAACAAACAGAACTCACAAGGCAATGACTGATAGAGAATTCGGGCAATTGGGTTCTTTTGTACCAGTTATTTCTTGCTGTTTTTAATGCTTACATGCTTCCGTTGTATGCCCTTGTCTAGTCAATTACCTATACTTGTTAAATTCATACATCAACTATTACTTTTTCTTATATCTTTATACTGATGAGAGCATTGCCTATAATCTAAATATTTCATAAATGAACTGAACCAAGCAGAGAACTTGATCCAAAAAATATAGTTATGTTTAATTTCCTAATTCTTCTCTTGTTATGCTTACGTGGTGTTTTCTGAATTTCAAAGTCCTCCCACTCCTACTCTTTCACTGGAGTCTGAGCGAGGCCACATTGTAGACACGGTTGGCTCTCCTTAAGCCCTTCAGTAAGTACCCTGTAAGAAAGTTACCACCATCCCTTTTAGACATGAGGAAACTGAGGCAGAGGGAGGTCGGACGGGTAGCCAGAGGTGCACGGACTTCAGAGCTTACCTCCAATCAAAGCCCCATTTTGAGGATGTAGTTTCCTTTTTCCATGGACGCACATCTTTGGGAATCATTTGAAATCTATCTTAGACGTAACTGTGTAAATTTTCAGCTGCATGAAAGAGTGGCATTGACTGACCACGTGTAGGTTCCAGGTCTGGGCAGCCCTGACTGCCTGGGGACGTTGAGGCAGACTCTCAGCTTCTGTGACCTTCACTTTCTCTTCCAATTAAGAGTGAGTGGAATTGAGAAATGCTACAAATTTAATTTCCAGCAAGACTGAGAAATAAACCAATCTGTTGGACCCAATGTCCTCTATTTGCTACACAACTAATTTTTAATGGTTCAAAAATTATACTTTTCAAGGCATCATCTCTGTGCTCTCTTACTTTTGGTGTCAGTATCTTTAGCAACTTATCCTCTCAATGTCATTCTTTGCATTAACATCAAACTGCCAGAGAGACCAAGTTTTTAAACTTCTATTTTCTTTACATAATTAGCGTATGTCTGTTGTAGAAAATTTGGAATATTAGAATAATAGATAACATAATTTTTTAAAGCACTGGAAATTCAAAAATTCGGTGACAACCACCATTAGTATGTTGATTTAAAATTCAAGACTGATTTCTTTGACAGTCTTCAATAAGATTTTAAATTAATGTGAGTCAAACTACCATTTGTTCTTTACTCCTTTTTCCCTTTATGCATCACATGTATCTTTCTGTAAGAAAAGCTACTTTTTTTGGGGGGGTGGGGTGGAGTCTGACTCTGTCACCCAGGCTGGAGTGCAGTGACACAATCTTGGCTCACCACAACCTCTGCCTTCCAGGTTCAAGGTATTCTCCTGCCTCAGCCTCCCAAGTAGCTAGGGCAACTGGCACATGCCACCACACCTGGCTAATTTTTCTGTTTTTCTATTCTGGTCTCAAATTCCTGACCTCAAGTGATCCGCCTGCCTTGGTTTCCCAAAGTGCTGAGATTACAGGTGTGAACCACTGCACCTAGCCTGAAGAACTACTTTTCTGTTACCTTATTTTGTTCTGTCACCTTGTCTAGCATTCTACTATTATTATGGATATACATAATAATTGATTATGGAATAATGGATTATATGGATATGCATAATTCTACAATATTATGGATATACTGAAATATACTTCATCAATTCTCTATTGTAATTTCATAAGTTGGATTTTTAAACTTTTGCCTTATAAACATGGTTTTAATAACCATTCTTCACCTAAAACCTTTCACACTGTTAATGATTTTCTTAAGATAAATTCACAGTAGAATTTCTTGATTCAAGACTATTTACATTTTGATACTTTTGAGAAGGGCAATATCTTTACAATCCTGCTGCATTTTATGTGTGGTCATATCACTGCATGTCCTCTGCTATTGAAAACACAGCTAACCATCCAATGTTTGAATGGTCTGCCATTACACATAGAAGTGTCATAAATTCAACCTTAAGAAAAAGCTAATCTCACAGCACAAATTTAGTTTTGTAAAGGCTAAAAGTGTATTTCAAAATATCTTCTAAATTCTCATAAACTCAGCTAAAAAATCTGACACTTTTTTGTTCTTTTGTTCGTATATAAAATCGATGTATGAAGTACCTACTATGTGCAATACACTGTGTGAGGCAGTGGTGACATGCAAATGATAGAACATGACCCAGCTTTTTAGAAGTCCACCTTTTAGTTGCAGAATCCACACTTATATTGAGTCTCTGATACACGGTATGAAAAGTATTATAATATATTTACTTTAAAAATGAAATCTCAGTATAAGCAATTTGATATAGTGACTATTACTGTTTCTGATGTGTAACTCTGAGAATTTCGAGATCCACTACCATTAAAGAAAGCTAGGATTGTGTCCGTTATACTAAACTCCAGAGTGCACTACAGAAGCATTTCTGCCCCATGCCACCTACCCCTAAAAAGAAGCCTTTTTATTGCTTCTTGAATATTTCCAGGAATGGATAGCTTACAACTCAAGAAGGCAACTCATTCCATTGTTGGATTGTGTCAAGGGTTTGAATATTATTCAGTTTTATAACAGGGACCTGTTGTTCTTACTTTCAGCCTGTGGAGTGACACAGACTACGTCTAATTCAACTCAATGTAATGGATATATGTTAAGGATCTACTATGTTCAGAACATGTTCTAGGTTCTATGGGCTAATTTCTATTTCCTATGACAGTATTTTCAATATTTGATTATAGTTTTTCTAAATATGCAAGTTAACAAGTTCACCCCATTCAAGGAAATTGGATCAATAATATAAGTCTGCTAAATCTCTATAAAGCAATACATTTTGGCCTCAGTTGTTGACCACTTGCATGCTAGTTGGAAATAATATTATAATCAATCAGGAAGACACAGGCATTTACTCCTCCCACTTCTGTACATATTACCAACGATTTTATTAAAAAGAAAACAAAAGTCATTTGCCCCACACTATTACTAGTTATGACATGAAAAATCATGCCACGTGTATTAGTTCATTCTCACACTGCCATGAAGAAATACCCAATAATTTATAAAGAAAAGAGGTTTAATTGACTCACAGTTATGCATGGCTGGGGAGGCCTCAGGAAACTTACAGTCATGGCAGAAGGCAAAGCCAAAGAAAGGTATCTTCTTCACAGGAAGGAGAAGTGCTGAGCAAAGGGGGAAAAGCCCCTAATAAAACCATCAGATATCATGAGAATTTACTCACTAACATGGGAACAGCATGGGGTAACCACCCCCATGATTCAATTACCTCCCACCAGGTCCCTCCCATGACATGTGGGGATTGTGGGAACTGCAATTCAAGAGGAGATTTGGGTGGGGACACAGCCAAACCATATCACCATGGTTGTGTACATTTGGCGTAAAACAACCCACATCAAACGATGGAAAACCTAGTGTGTCCCCTGTGGCTGCACCCGGGCAAGCCACCAGCCTTCTCTAAACCTCGGCCACTTCATCAATTAAATGAAGGAATTAGAAATCTTTGAGGATACTTAAATTATAATATTTTATGATGAAATTTTGTGTTTGGGGTTCTGGGCTTTAGATCACAAAGCTCTGGATGCCTCTCACGTTATGATTTGTTTGGTTGAAGCTTCCTTTCCACCTCCTGATGGGGTCTAACCCTGCTGCAATGCTGCACGCGCGTGGTCACCCTGCACACACTTCTGCACTGCAGCCTTGTCCTACGAAGTTGATGTATGTTACCTGACTTCCTGCTTAAAATAACGCTAGGGAAGGAAACATTATCATCCCCATTTTGAGCAGGAGAGACCTGAGGCAGAGCATTATATAATGTGCACAAGGGCAGATAGAAGAAGTTTAGTTTGGTTTAAAAGGCACCCCATAGCCTCAGCTCCTGATTTCTATCTTATATGGAATGGGCAGGTGAACGCCTTTACTCCTCCAGATTTTTAACTCCAAATAGTTTCTTGGAGTTGGTTCACTTGGTTGTCTTGGAGATGATGCGTATTACCAAAGCAACTTTGATATGCAAGAAAATAAAGCAATAGCAACAAATCAACAATGCATAAAGCTGTGAACCATGCAACCAGGGTATGTATGCAATGTCTAACTAGTGTTTCGTGGTGGATTCACTAAAATGACCTAATTTGACACCATATAAGCAGGAATAGTATATGCTTGAAATCCTCCTTATAGGAAGAAAAACTTCTCAGAAAATCTAATACTTTCTACTTTAGTCCACAAATGAATTTAGTTATTCATACATGTTTTCTTAATTTTTACTTTAATGTTTTCTGACTGATGACATTTATTGTTTATTTCTTTATTTCCTCATTTTCTAATACCTGATTTTACTACTTCTTATATCCATCTATTTGAAATCCCAGATAATTTTTCTATATCAAAGCTTTCATTGCATTTACCTCTTACCCCATCCTTGACTTTATGCCATGTACTTGTCCTGCTTCTTAAATAGATAAATCACATAAGTACTGTCTGCTGACAAGAGCTTCCTACCTTTCTTAGTTTACATTCTTTGATTATAAGCAGCTAGTGAAAGAAAATCCCAGTGTGCAGTGTTGCCCACTTGAGGGTATATATGAAAAACCCTTATAAACATGGAATGGCAAAATGGAAATACCTTGAAGGCTGACACTCAATCCAAAACTACCCAGCCAATAAACTTGAAGGTAAAGTTGAACTGAGAGGGAAAAGCAGCCTGGGTATGGAACAGGTGTTGGTTGACATTTGAGGAATAATATTGATTTCTTCCTTCCTTCTTTCCTTCCTTCCTTCCTTCCTTCCTTCCTTCCTTCCTTCCTTCCTTC